>NC_069503.1:1167222134-1167307134 GCF_027579735.1 Bombina bombina
CCACAGACCCCCATACACATACGTTATATATAGCGCAGTACACCTGCAGACCCCCATACACATACGTTATATATAGCACAGTACACCTGCAGACCCCCATACACATACGTTATATATAGCGCAGTACACCTGCAGACCACCATACACATAAGTTAATATAGGCACAGTACACCTGCAGACCCCCATACACATACGTTATATATAGCGCAGTACACCTGCAGACCCCCATACACATACGTTATATATAGCACAGTACACCTGCAGACCCCCATACACATACGTTATATATAGTACAGTACACCTGCAGACCCCCATACACATACGTTATATATAGCACAGTACACCTGCAGACCCCATACACATACGTTATATATAGCACAGTACAACTGCAGACCCCCATACACATACGTTATATATAGCACAGTACACCTGCAGACCCCCATACACATGACGTTATATATAGCGCAGTACACCTGCAGACCCCCATACACATACGTTATATATAGCACAGTACACCTGCAGACCCCATACACATACGTTATATATAGCTCAGTACACCTGCAGACCCCCATACACATACGTTATATATAGCACAGTACACCTGCAGACCCCCATACACATACGTTATATATAGCACAGTACACCTGCAGACCCCCATACACATACGTTATATATAGCACAGTACACCTGCAGACCCCCATACACATACGTTATATATAGCACAGTACACCTGCAGACCCCCATACACATACGTTATATATAGCGCAGTACACCTGCAGACCCCCATACACATACGTTATATATAGCACAGTACACCTGCAGACCCCCATACACATACGTTATATATAGCGCAGTACACCTGCAGACCCTCATACACATACGTTATATATAGCGCAGTACACCTGCAGACCCCCATACACATACGTTATATATAGCGCAGTAAACCTGCAGACTCTCATACACATACGTTATATATAGCACAGTAAACCTGCAGACTCTCATACACATACGTTATATATAGCACAGTAAAACTGCAGACCCCCATACACATACGTTATATATAGCGCAGTAAACCTGCAGACCTTCATACACATACATTATATATAGCACAGTACACCTGCAGACCCCCATACACATACGTTATATATAGCGCAGTAAACCTGCAGACTCTCATACACATACGTTATATATAGCGCAGTAAACCTGCAGACTCTCATACACATACGTTATATATAGCGCAGTACACCTGCAGACCCCCATACACATACGTTATATATAGCGCAGTAAACCTGCAGACCTTCATACACATACATTATATATAGCACAGTACACCTGCAGACCCCCATACACATACGTTATATATAGCACAGTACACCTGCAGACCCCCATACACATACGTTATATATAGCACAGTACACCTGCAGACCCACATACACATACGTTATATATAGCACAGTACAGCTGCAGACCCTCATACACATACGTTATATATAGCACAGTACACCTGCAGACCCCCATACACATACGTTATATATAGCACAGTACACCTGCAGGCCCCCATACACATACGTTATATATAGCGCAGTACACCTGCAGACCCCCATACACATACGTTATATATAGCACAGTACACCTGCAGACCCTCATACACATACGTTATATATAGCGCAGTACACCTGCAGACCCTCATACACATACGTTATATATAGCGCAGTACACCTGCAGACCCCCATACACATACGTTATATATAGCACAGTACACCTGCAGACCCTCATACACATACATTATATATAGCACAGTACACCTGCAGACCCCCATACACATACGTTATATATAGCGCAGTACACCTGCAGACCCCCATACACATGCGTTATATATAGCACAGTACAACTGCAGACCCCCATACACATACGTTATATATAGCACAGTACACCTGCAGACCCTCATACACATACATTATATATAGCACAGTACACCTGCAGACCCCCATACACATACGTTATATATAGCACAGTACACCTGCAGACCCCCATACACATACATTATATATAGCACAGTACACCTGCAGACTCTCATACACATACGTTATATATAGCACAGTACACCTGCAGACCCCCATACACATACGTTATATATAGCGCAGTACACCTGCAGACCCCCATACACATACGTTATATATAGCACAGTACACCTGCAGACCCTCATACACATACGTTATATATAGCACAGTACACCTGCAGACCCCCATACGTTATATATAGCACAGTACACCTGCAGACTCTCATACACATACGTTATATATAGCACAGTACACCTGCAGACCCCCATACACATACGTTATATATAGCGCAGTACACCTGCAGACCCCCATACACATACGTTATATATAGCGCAGTACACCTGCAGACCCTCATACACATACGTTATATATAGCACAGTACACCTGCAGACCCCCATACACATACGTTATATATAGCACAGTACACCTGCAGACCCCCATACACATACGTTATATATAGCGCAGTACACCTGCAGACCCCCATACACATACGTTATATATAGCGCAGTACACCTGCAGACCCCCATACACATACGTTATATATAGCGTAGTACACCTGCAGACCCCCATACACATACGTTATATATAGCGCAGTACACCTGCAGACCCTCATACACATACGTTATATATAGCACAGTACACATGCAGACCCCCATACACATAGGTTATATATAGCGCAGTAC
Source organism: Bombina bombina (assembly GCF_027579735.1). Classification (NCBI taxonomy): domain Eukaryota; kingdom Metazoa; phylum Chordata; class Amphibia; order Anura; family Bombinatoridae; genus Bombina; species Bombina bombina. The sequence goes on from NC_069503.1 coordinate 1,167,224,878, forward strand.
ACCTGCAGACCCCCATACACATACGTTATATATAGCACAGTACACCTGCAGACCCCCATACACATACGTTATATATAGCACAGTACAACTGCAGACCCCCATTCACATACGTTACATATAGTACAGTACACCTGCAGTGACATGTAACCTCATACACATACATTACATATAGTACAGTACACCTACCGTGACAGGAACATGTAACCTCATACACATACATTACATATAGTACAGTGCACCTGCAGTGACATGTAACCTCATACACATACGTTACATATAGTACAGTACACCTGCAGTGACAGGAACATGTAACCTCATACACATACGTTACATATAGTACAGTACACCTGCAGTGACATCTAACCTTATACACATACATTACATATAGTACAGTACACCTGCAGTGACAGGAACATGTAACCTCATACACATACGTTACATATAGTACAGTAAACCTGCAGTGACATGTAACCTCATACACATACGTTACATATAGTACAGTACACCTGCAGGAACATGTAACCTCATACACATACGTTACATATAGTACAGTACACCTGCAGTGACATGTAACCTCATACACATACATTACATAGAGTACAGTACACCTGCAGTGACATGTAACCTCATACACATACGTTACATATAGTACAGTACACCTGCAGTGACATGTAACCTCATACACATACGTTACATATAGTACAGTACACCTGCAGTGACAGGAACATGTAACCTCATACACATACGTTACATATAGTACAGTACACCTGCAGTGACATGTAACCTCATACACATACATTACATATAGTACAGTACACCTGCAGTTACAGGAACATGTAACCTCATACACATACGTTACATATAGTACAGTACACCTGCAGTGACATGTAACCTCATACACATACGTTAGATATAGTACAGTACACCTGCAGTGACATGTAACCTCATACACATACGTTACATATAGTACAGTACACCTGCAGTGACATGTAACCTCATACACATACATTACATATAGTACAGTACACCTGCAGTGACATGTAACCTCATACACATACGTTACATATAGTACAGTACACCTGCAGTGACATGTAACCTCATACACATACGTTACATATAGTACAGTACACCTGCAGTGACAGGAACATGTAACCTCATACACATACGTTACATATAGTACAGTACACCTGCAGTGACATGTAACCTCATACACATACGTTACATATAGTACAGTACATCTGCAGTGACAGGAACATGTAACCTCATACACATACGTTACATATAGTACAGTACACCTGCAGTGACATGTAACCTCATACACATACGTTACATATAGTACAGTACACCTGCAGGAACATGTAACCTCATACACATGCATTACATAGAGTACAGTACACCTGCAGTGACATGTAACCTCATACACATACATTACATATAGTACAGTACACCTGCAGTGACAGGAACATGTAACCTCATACACATACGTTACATATAGTACAGTACACCTGCAGTGACATGTAACCTCATACACATACATTACATATATAGTACAGTACACCTGCAGTGACATGTAACCTCACACACATACATTACATATATAGTACAGTACACCTGCAGTGACATGTAACCTCACACACATACATTACATATATAGTACAGTACACCTGCAGTGACATGTAACCTCATACACATACGCTACATATAGTACAGTACACCTGCAGTGACAGGAACATGTAACCTCATACACATACATTACATATAGTACAGTACACCTGCAGTGACATGTAACCTCATACACATACGTTATATATAGTACAGTACACCTGCAGTGACATGTAACCTCACACACATACATTACATATAGTACAGTACACCTGCAGTGACATGTAACCTCATACACATACATTACATATAGTACAGTACATCTGCAGTGATAGGAACATGTAACCTCATACACATACGTTACATATAGTACAGTACATCTGCAGTGACAGGAACATGTAACCTTATACACATACATTACATATAGTACAGTACACCTGCAGTGACATGTAACCTCATACACATACGTTACATATAGTACAGTACACCTGCAGTGACATGTAACCTCATACACATACGTTACATATAGTACAGTACACCTGCAGTGACAGGAACATGTAACCTCATACACATACGTTACATATAGTACAGTACACCTGCAGTGACATGTAACCTCATACACATACGTTACATATAGTACAGTACACCTGCAGTGACATGTAACCTCATACACATACATTACATATAGTACAGTACACCTGCAGTGACATGTAACCTCATACACATACATTACATATAGTACAGTACACCTGCAGTGACATGTAACCTCATACACATACGTTACATATAGTACAGTACACCTGCAGTGACATGTAACCTCATACACATATATTACATATAGTACAGTACACCTGCAGTGACAGGAACATGTAACCTCATACACATACGTTACATATAGTACAGTACACCTGCAGTGACATGTAACCTCATACACATACGTTACATATAGTATAGTACACCTGCAGTGACATGTAACCTCATACACATACATTACATATAGTACAGTACACCTGCAGTGACATGTAACCTCATACACATACGTTACATATAGTACAGTACACCTGCAGTGACATGTAACCTCATACACATACGTTACATATAGTACAGTACACCTGCAGTTACAGGAACATGTAACCTCATACACATAGGTTACACATATAGTACAGTACACCTGCAGTGACATGTAACCTCATACACATATGTTACATATAGTACAGTACACCTGCAGTGACAGGAACATGTAACCTCATACACATACATTACATATAGTACAGTACACCTGCAGTTACAGGAACATGTAACCTCATACACATAGGTTACACATATAGTACAGTACACCTGCAGTGACATGTAACCTCATACACATACGTTACATATAGTACAGTACACCTGCAGTGACATGTAACCTCGTACACATACGTTACATATAGTACAGTACACCTGCAGTGACATGTAACCTCATACACATACATTACATATAGTACAGTACACCTGCAGTGACATGTAACCTCATACACATACGTTACATATAGTACAGTACACCTGCAGTGACATGTAACCTCATACACATGCGTTACATATAGTACAGTACACCTGCAGTGACATGTAACCTCATACACATACGTTACATATAGTACAGTACACCTGCAGTGACATGTAACCTCATACACATACGTTACATATAGTACAGTACACCTGCAGTGACATGTAACCTCATACACATACGTTACATATAGTACAGTACACCTGCAGTGACATGTAACCTCATACACATACGTTACATATAGTACAGTACACCTGCAGTGACATGTAACCTCATACACATACGTTACATATAGTACAGTACACCTGCAGTGACATGTAACCTTATACACATACGTTACATATAGTACAGTACACCTGCAGTGACAGGAACATGTAACCTCATACACATACGTTACATATAGTACAGTACACCTGAAGTGACATGTAACCTCATACACATACATTACATATAGTACAGTACACCTGCAGTGACATGTAACCTCATACACATACGTTACATATAGTACAGTACACCTGCAGTGACATGTAACCTCATACACATACGTTACATATAGTACAGTACACCTGCAGTGACATGTAACCTCATACATATACGTTACATATAGTACAGTACACCTGCAGTGACATGTAACCTCATACACATACGTTACATATAGTACAGTACACCTGCAGTGACATGTAACCTTATACACATACGTTACATATAGTACAGTACACCTGCAGTGACAGGAACATGTAACCTCATACACATACGTTACATATAGTACAGTACATCTGCAGTGACATGTAACCTCATACACATACATTACATATAGTACAGTACACCTGCAGTGACATGTAACCTCATACACATACATTACATATAGTACAGTACAGCTGCAGGAACATGTAACCTTATACACATACGTTACATATAGTACAGTACAGCTGCAGTGACATGTAACCTCATACACATACGTTACATATAGTACAGTACACCTGCAGTGACATGTAACCTTATACACATACGTTACATATAGTACAGTACACCTGCAGGAACATGTAACCTCATACACATACGTTACATATAGTACAGTACACCTGCAGTGACATGTAACCTCATACACATACGTTACATATAGTATAGTACACCTGCAGTGACATGTAACCTCATACACATACATTACATATAGTACAGTACACCTGCAGTGACATGTAACCTCATACACATACGTTACATATAGTACAGTACACCTGCAGTGACATGTAACCTCATACATATACGTTACATATAGTACAGTACACCTGCAGTGACATGTAACCTCATACACATACGTTACATATAGTACAGTACACCTGCAGTGACATGTAACCTTATACACATACGTTACATATAGTACAGTACACCTGCAGTGACAGGAACATGTAACCTCATACACATACGTTACATATAGTACAGTACACCTGCAGTGACATGTAACCTCATACATATACATTACATATAGTACAGTACAGCTGCAGTGACATGTAACCTCATACACATACGTTACATATAGTACAGTACACCTGCAGTGACATGTAACCTCATACATATACGTTACATATAGTACAGTACACCTGCAGTGACATGTAACCTCATACACATACGTTACATATAGTACACCTGCAGTGACATGTAACCTCATACACATACGTTACATATAGTACAGTACACCTGCAGTGACATGTAACCTCATACATATACGTTACATATAGTACAGTACACCTGCAGTGACATGTAACCTCATACACATACGTTACATATAGTACAGTACACCTGCAGTGACATGTAACCTTATACACATACGTTACATATAGTACAGTACACCTGCAGTGACAGGAACATGTAACCTCATACACATACGTTACATATAGTACAGTACACCTGCAGTGACATGTAACCTCATACACATACATTACATATAGTACAGTACACCTGCAGTGACATGTAACCTCATACACATACATTACATATAGTACAGTACAGCTGCAGGAACATGTAACCTTATACACATACGTTACATATAGTACAGTACAGCTGCAGTGACATGTAACCTCATACACATACGTTACATATAGTACAGTACACCTGCAGTGACATGTAACCTTATACACATACGTTACATATAGTACAGTACACCTGCAGGAACATGTAACCTCATACACATACGTTACATATAGTACAGTACACCTGCAGTGACATGTAACCTTATACACATACGTTACATATAGTACAGTACACCTGCAGGAACATGTAACCTCATACACATACGTTACATATAGTACAGTACACCTGCAGTGACATGTAACCTTATACACATACGTTACATATATTACAGTACACCTGCAGTGACATGTAACCTCATACACATACGTTACATATAGTACAGTACACCTGCAGTGATATGTAACCTTATACACATACGTTACATATAGTACAGTACACCTGCAGTGACAGGAACATGTAACCTCACACACATACATTACATATAGTACAGTACACCTGCAGTGACAGGAACATGTAACCTCTTACACATACGTTACATATAGTACAGTACACCTGCAGTGACATGTAACCTTATACACATACATTACATATAGTACAGTACACCTGCAGTGACATGTAACCTCATACACATACATTACATATAGTACAGTACACCTGCAGTGACAGGAACATGTAACCTCATACACATACGTTACATATAGTACAGTACACCTGCAGTGACATGTAACCTCATACACATACGTTACATATAGTACAGTACACCTGCAGTGACATGTAACCTCATACACATACGTTACATATAGTACAGTACACCTGCAGTGACAGGAACATGTAACCTCATACACATACGTTACATATAGTACAGTACACCTGCAGTGACAGGAACATGTAACCTCATACACATACGTTACATATAGTACAGTACACCTGCAGTGACATGTAACCTTATACACATACGTTACATATAGTACAGTACACCTGCAGTGACATGTAACCTCATACACATACGTTACATATAGTACAGTACACCTGCAGTGACAGGAACATGTAACCTCATACACATACGTTACATATATAGTACAGTACACCTGCAGTGACAGGAACATGTAACTTCATACACATACGTTACATATAGTACAGTATACCTGCAGTGACATGTAACCTCATACACATACGTTACATATAGTACAGTACACCTGCAGTGACATGTAACCTCATACACATACGTTACATATAGTACAGTACACCTGCAGTGACATGTAACCTCATACACATACGTTACATATAGTACAGTACACCTGCAGTGACATGTAACCTCATACACATACGTTACATATAGTACAGTACACCTGCAGTGACATGTAACCTTATACACATACGTTACATATAGTATAGTACACCTGCAGTGACATGTAACCTCATACACATACGTTACATATATAGTATAGTACACCTGCAGTGACATGTAACCTCATACACATATGTTACATATAGTACAGTACACCTGCAGTGACATGTAACCTCATACACATATGTTACATATAGTACAGTACACCTGCAGTGACATGTAACCTCATACACATACGTTACATATAGTACAGTACACCTGCAGTGACATGTAACCTTATACACATACGTTACATATAGTACAGTACACCTGCAGTGACAGGAACATGTAACCTCATACACATACGTTACATATAGTACAGTACACCTGCAGTGACATGTAACCTCATACACATACATTACATATATAGTACAGTACACCTGCAGTGACATGTAACCTCACACACATACATTACATATATAGTACAGTACACCTGAAGGGACAGGAACATGTAACCTCATACACATACGTTACATATAGTACAGTACACCTGCAGTGACATGTAACCTCATACACATACGCTACATATAGTACAGTACACCTGCAGTGACAGGAACATGTAACCTCATACACATACATTACATATAGTACAGTACACCTGCAGTGACATGTAACCTCATACACATACGTTATATATAGTACAGTACACCTGCAGTGACATGTAACCTCACACACATACATTACATATAGTACAGTACACCTGCAGTGACAGGAACATGTAACCTCATACACATACGTTACATATAGTACAGTACACCTGCAGTGACATGTAACCTCATACACATACGCTACATATAGTACAGTACACCTGCAGTGACAGGAACATGTAACCTCATACACATACATTACATATAGTACAGTACACCTGCAGTGACATGTAACCTCATACACATACGTTATATATAGTACAGTACACCTGCAGTGACATGTAACCTCACACACATACATTACATATAGTACAGTACACCTGCAGTGACATGTAACCTCATACACATACGTTACATATATAGTATAGTACACCTGCAGTGACATGTAACCTCATACACATACGTTACATATAGTACAGTACACCTGCAGTGACATGTAACCTCATACACATACATTACATATAGTACAGTACATCTGCAGTGATAGGAACATGTAACCTCATACACATACGTTACATATAGTACAGTACATCTGCAGTGACAGGAACATGTAACCTTATACACATACATTACATATAGTACAGTACACCTGCAGTGACATGTAACCTCATACACATACGTTACATATAGTACAGTACACCTGAGGTGACAGGAACATGTAACCTTATACACATACGTTACATATAGTACAGTACACCTGCAGTGACATGTAACCTCATACACATACGTTACATATAGTACAGTACACCTGCAGTGACATGTAACCTCATACACATACGTTACATATAGTACAGTACACCTGCAGTGACATGTAACCTCATACACATACATTACATATATAGTACAGTACACCTGCAGTGACATGTAACCTCACACACATACATTACATATATAGTACAGTACACCTGCAGTGACATGTAACCTCACACACATACATTACATATATAGTACAGTACACCTGCAGTGACATGTAACCTCATACACATACGTTATATATAGTACAGTACACCTGCAGTGACATGTAACCTCACACACATACATTACATATAGTACAGTACACCTGCAGTGACATGTAACCTCATACACATACGTTACATATAGTACAGTACACCTGCAGTGACATGTAACCTTATACACATACGTTACATATAGTACAGTACACCTGCAGGAACATGTAACCTCATACACATACATTACATATAGTACAGTACATCTGCAGTGATAGGAACATGTAACCTCATACACATACGTTACATATAGTACAGTACATCTGCAGTGACAGGAACATGTAACCTTATACACATACATTACATATAGTACAGTACACCTGCAGTGACATGTAACCTCATACACATACGTTACATATAGTACAGTACACCTGCAGTGACATGTAACCTCATACACATACGTTACATATAGTACAGTACACCTGCAGTGACAGGAACATGTAACCTCATACACATACGTTACATATAGTACAGTACACCTGCAGTGACATGTAACCTCATACACATACGTTACATATAGTACAGTACACCTGCAGTGACATGTAACCTCATACACATACATTACATATAGTACAGTACACCTGCAGTGACATGTAACCTCATACACATACATTACATATAGTACAGTACACCTGCAGTGACATGTAACCTCATACACATATATTACATATAGTACAGTACACCTGCAGTGACAGGAACATGTAACCTCATACACATACGTTACATATAGTACAGTACACCTGCAGTGACATGTAACCTCATACACATACGTTACATATAGTATAGTACACCTGCAGTGACATGTAACCTCATACACATACATTACATATAGTACAGTACACCTGCAGTGACATGTAACCTCATACACATACGTTGCATATAGTACAGTACACCTGCAGTGACATGTAACCTCATACATATACGTTACATATAGTACAGTACACCTGCAGTGACATGTAACCTCATACACATACGTTACATATAGTACAGTACACCTGCAGTGACATGTAACCTTATACACATACGTTACATATAGTACAGTACACCTGCAGTGACAGGAACATGTAACCTCATACACATACGTTACATATAGTACAGTACACCTGCAGTGACATGTAACCTCATACACATACATTACATATAGTACAGTACACCTGCAGTGACATGTAACCTCATACACATACATTACATATAGTACAGTACACCTGCAGGAACATGTAACCTTATACACATACGTTACATATAGTACAGTACAGCTGCAGGAACATGTAACCTTATACACATACATTACATATAGTACAGTACAGCTGCAGTGACATGTAACCTCATACACATACGTTACATATAGTACAGTACACCTGCAGTGACATGTAACCTTATACACATACGTTACATATAGTACAGTACACCTGCAGGAACATGTAACCTCATACACATACGTTACATATAGTACAGTACACCTGCAGTGACATGTAACCTTATACACATACGTTACATATAGTACAGTACACCTGCAGGAACATGTAACCTCATACACATACGTTACATATAGTACAGTACACCTGCAGTGACAGGAACATGTAACCTCATACACATACGTTACATATAGTACAGTACACCTGCAGTGACATGTAACCTCATACACATACGTTACATATAGTACAGTACACCTGCAGTGACAGGAACATGTAACCTCATACACATACGTTACATATAGTACAGTACACCTGCAGTGACATGTAACCTTATACACATACGTTACATATAGTACAGTACACCTGCAGTGACATGTAACCTCATACACATACGTTACATATAGTACAGTACACCTGCAGTGACATGTAACCTCATACACATACGTTACATATAGTACAGTACACCTGCAGTGACATGTAACCTTATACACATACGTTACATATAGTACAGTACACCTGCAGTGACATGTAACCTCATACACATACGTTACATATAGTACAGTACACCTGCAGTGACATGTAACCTTATACACATACGTTACATATAGTATAGTACACCTGCAGTGACATGTAACCTCATACACATACGTTACATATATAGTATAGTACACCTGCAGTGACATGTAACCTCTTACACATATGTTACATATAGTACAGTACACCTGCAGTGACATGTAACCTCATACACATATGTTACATATAGTACAGTACACCTGCAGTGACATGTAACCTCATACACATACGTTACATATAGTATAGTACACCTGCAGTGACATGTAACCTCATACACATAAGTTACATATAGTACAGTACACCTGCAGTGACATGTAACCTTATACACATACGTTACATATAGTACAGTACACCTGCAGTGACATGTAACCTTATACACATACGTTACATATAGTACAGTACACCTGCAGTGACATGTAACCTCATACACATACTTTACACATATAGTACAGTACACCTGCAGTGACATGTAACCTCATACACATACGTTACATATAGTACAGTACACCTGCAGTGACATGTAACCTCATACACATACGTTACATATAGTACAGTATACCTGCAGTGACAGGAACATGTAACCTCATACACATACGTTACATATAGTACAGTACACCTGCAGTGACATGTAACCTCATACACATACATTACATATAGTACAGTACACCTGCAGTGACATGTAACCTCATACACATACATTACAAATATAGTACAGTACACCTGCAGTGACATGTAACCTCATACACATACATTACATATATAGTACAGTACACCTGCAGTGACATGTAACCTCATACACATACGTTACATATAGTACAGTACACCTGAGGTGACAGGAACATGTAACCTTATACACATACGTTACATATAGTACAGTACACCTGCAGTGACATGTAACCTCATACACATACGTTACATATAGTACAGTACACCTGCAGTGACATGTAACCTCATACACATACATTACATATAGTACAGTACAGCTGCAGGAACATGTAACCTCATACACATACGTTACATATAGTACAGTACACCTGCAGTGACATGTAACCTCATACACATACGTTACATATAGTACAGTACACCTGCAGTGACATGTAACCTCATACACATACGTTACATATAGTACAGTACACCTGCAGTGACATGTAACCTCATACACATATGTTACATATAGTACAGTACACCTGCAGTGACATGTAACCTCATACACATACGTTACATATAGTACAGTACACCTGCAGTGACATGTAACCTCATACACATAAGTTACATATAGTACAGTACACCTGCAGTGACATGTAACCTTATACACATACGTTACATATAGTACAGTACACCTGCAGTGACATGTAACCTCATACACATACGTTACACATATAGTACAGTACACCTGCAGTGACATGTAACCTCATACACATACGTTACATATAGTACAGTACACCTGCAGTGACATGTAACCTCATACACATAAGTTACATATAGTACAGTACACCTGCAGTGACATGTAACCTCATACACATACGTTACATATATAGTACAGTACACCTGCAGTGACAGGAACATGTAACTTCATACACATACGTTACATATAGTACAGTATACCTGCAGTGACATGTAACCTCATACACATACGTTACATATAGTACAGTACACCTGCAGTGACATGTAACCTCATACACATACGTTACATATAGTACAGTACACCTGCAGTGACATGTAACCTCATACACATACGTTAAATATAGTACAGTACACCTGCAGGAACATGTAACCTCATACACATACGTTACATATAGTACAGTACACCTGCAGTGACATGTAACCTCATACACATACGTTACATATAGTACAGTACACCAGCAGTGACAGGAACATGTAACCTCATACACATACGTTACATATAGTACAGTACACCTGCAGTGACATGTAACCTCATACACATGCGTTACATATAGTACAGTACACCTGCAGGAACATGTAACCTCATACACATACGTTACATATAGTACAGTACACCTGCAGTGACATGTAACCTCATACACATACGTTACATATAGTACAGTACACCTGCAGGAACATGTAACCTCATACACATACGTTACATATAGTACAGTACACCAGCAGTGACATGTAACCTTATACACGTCTGTTACACATAACACACACAGAGTCAGATTTGCAATAATTAATGATAAAAACAGAATTTATGCTTACCTGATAAATTACTTTCTCCAACGGTGTGTCCGGTCCACGGCGTCATCCTTACTTGTGGGATATTCTCTTCCCCAACAGGAAATGGCAAAGAGCCCAGCAAAGCTGGTCACATGATCTCTCCTAGGCTCCGCCTACCCCAGTCATTCGACCGACGTACAGGAGGAAATATGCATAGGAGAAACCATATGATACAGTGGTGACTGTAGTTAGAGAAAATAATTCATCACACCTGATTAAAAAAACCAGGGCGGGCCGTGGACCGGACACACCGTTGGAGAAAGTAATTTATCAGGTAAGCATAAATTCTGTTTTCTCCAACATAGGTGTGTCCGGTCCACGGCGTCATCCTTACTTGTGGGAACCAATACCAAAGCTTTAGGACACGGATGAAGGGAGGGAGCAAATCAGGTCACCTAAATGGAAGGCACCACGGCTTGCAAAACATTTCTCCCAAAAATAGCCTCTGAAGAAGCAAAAGTATCAAATTTGTAAAATTTGGCAAAAGTGTGCAGTGAAGACCAAGTCGCTGCCTTACATATCTGGTCAACAGAAGCCTCGTTCTTGAAGGCCCATGTGGAAGCCACAGCCCTAGTGGAATGAGCTGTGATTCTTTCAGGAGGCTGCCGTCTGGCAGTCTCATAAGCCAATCGGATAATGCTTTTAAGCCAAAAAGAAAGAGAGGTAGAAGTTGCTTTTTGACCTCTCCTTTTACCAGAATAAACAACAAACAAAGAAGATGTCTGTCTGAAATCTTTAGTAGCCTCTAAATAGAATTTTAGAGCACGGACTACGTCCAAATTGTGCAACAAACGTTCCTTCTTTGAAACTGGATTCGGACACAAAGAAGGTACAACAATCTCCTGGTTAATATTTTTGTTGGAAACAACTTTCGGAAGAAAACCAGGCTTAGTACGCAAAACCACCTTATCTGCATGGAACACCAGATAGGGCGGAGAACACTGCAGAGCAGATAACTCAGAAACTCTTCTAGCAGAAGAAATTGCAACCAAAAACAAAACTTTCCAAGATAATAACTTAATATCTACGGAATGTAAGGGTTCAAACGGAACCCCTTGAAGAACTGAAAGAACTAGATTAAGACTCCAGGGAGGAGTCAAAGGTCTGTAAACAGGCTTGATTCTAACCAGAGCCTGAACAAACGCTTGAACGTCTGGCACAGCTGCCAGCCTTTTGTGAAGTAAAACAGATAAAGCAGAAATCTGTCCCTTCAGAGAACTTGCAGATAATCCTTTCTCCAAACCTTCTTGTAGAAAGGATAGAATCTTAGGAATTTTTATCTTGTTCCATGGGAATCCTTTAGATTCACACCAACAGATATATTTTTTCCATATTTTATGGTAAATCTTTCTAGTTACAGGCTTTCTAGCCTGAATAAGAGTATCTATTACGGAATCTGAAAACCCACGCTTTGATAAAATCAAGCGTTCAATCTCCAAGCAGTCAGTTGGAGGGAAACCAGATTCGGATGTTCGAATGGACCTTGAACAAGAAGGTCCTGTCTCAAAGGTAGCTTCCATGGTGGAGCCGATGACATATTCACCAGGTCTGCATACCAAGTCCTGCGTGGCCACGCAGGAGCTATCAAGATCACCGAAGCCCTCTCCTGATTGATCCTGGCTACCAGCCTGGGAATGAGAGGAAACGGTGGGAATACATAAGCTAGGTTGAAGGTCCAAGGTGTTACTAGTGCATCCACTAGAGTCGCCTTGGGATCCCTGGATCTGGACCCGTAACAAGGAACCTTGAAGTTCTGACGAGAGGCCATCAGATCCATGTCTGGAATGCCCCATAATTGAGTTATTTGGGCAAAGATTTCCGGATGGAGTTCCCACTCCCCCGGATGGAAGGTCTGACGACTCAGAAAATCCGCTTCCCAATTTTCCACTCCTGGGATGTGGATTGCAGACAAGTGGCAGGAGTGATCCTCCGCCCATTGAATTATCTTGGTCACTTCCTCCATCGCCAGGGAACTCCTTGTTCCCCCCTGATGGTTGATATATGCAACAGTCGTCATGTTGTCTGATTGAAACCTTATGAATTTGGCCTTTGCTAGATGAGGCCAAGCTTTGAGAGCATTGAATATCGCTCTCAGTTCCAGAATGTTTATCGGGAGAAGAGATTCTTCCCGAGACCATAGACCCTGAGCTTTCAGGGGTTCCCAGACCGCGCCCCAGCCCACCAGACTGGCGTCGGTCGTGACAATGACCCACTCTGGTCTGCGGAAGCTCATTCCCTGTGACAGGTTGTCCAGGATCAGCCACCAACGGAGTGAATCTCTGGTCCTTTGATCTACTTGAATCGTCGGAGACAAGTCTGTATAATCCCCATTCCACTGTCTGAGCATGCACAGTTGTAATGGTCTTAGATGAATTCGTGCAAAAGGAACTATGTCCATTGCTGCAACCATCAATCCTATTACTTCCATGCACTGCGCTATGGAAGGATGAAGAACAGAATGAAGTACTTGACAAGAGCTTAGAAGTTTTGATTTTCTGACCTCTGTCAGAAAAATCCTCATTTCTAAGGAATCTATTATTGTTCCCAAGAAGGGAACTCTTGTTGACGGGGACAGAGAACTTTTTTCTATGTTCACTTTCCATCCGTGAGATCTGAGAAAGGCTAGAACGATGTCCGTATGAGCCTTTGCTTTTGACAGAGACGACGCTTGAATCAGGATGTCGTCCAAGTAAGGTACTACTGCAATGCCCCTTGGTCTTAGAACTGCTAGAAGGGACCCTAGTACCTTTGTGAAAATTCTCAGAGCAGTGGCTAATCCGAATGGAAGTGCCACAAACTGGTAATGCTTGTCCAGAAAAGCGAACCTTAGGAACTGATGATGTTCCCTGTGGATAGGAATATGTAGGTACGCATCCTTTAAATCCACCGTGGTCATAAATTGACCTTCCTGGATGGTAGGAAGGATCGTTCGAATGGTTTCCATTTTGAACGATGGAACCCTGAGAAATTTGTTTAGGATCTTGAGATCTAAAATTGGTCTGAATGTTCCCTATTTTTTGGGAACTATGAAAAGGTTGGAGTAAAACCCCATCCCTTGTTCTCCTATTGGAACTGGATGAATTACTCCCATCTTTAACAGGTCTTCTACACAATGTAAGAATGCCTGTGTTTTTATTTGGTTTGAAGATAATTGAGACCTGTGGAACCTTCCCCTTGGGGGTAGTTCCTTGAATTCCAGGAGATAACCCTGAGACACTATTTCTAGTGCCCAAGGATCCTGAACATCTC
Source organism: Bombina bombina (assembly GCF_027579735.1). Lineage (NCBI taxonomy): Eukaryota > Metazoa > Chordata > Amphibia > Anura > Bombinatoridae > Bombina > Bombina bombina. Next base: position 1,167,240,564 of record NC_069503.1, read on the forward strand.
TTGCCCAAGCCTGAGCAAAGAGAGAAAGTCTGCCCCCCACCAGATCCGGTCCTGGATCGGGGGCCATCCCTTTATGCTGTTTTGGTAGCAGTGGCAGGCTTCTTGGCCTGCTTACCCTTGTTCCAGCCTTGCACCGGTCTCCAGGCTGGTTTGGGTTGAGAAGTATTAGAATTAGAGGTTGGTCCGTTTCTGCGAAAGGGACGAAAATTAGGCTTATTTTTAGCCTTAAAAGACCTATCCTGAGGAAGGGCGTGGCCCTTTCCCCCGGTGATGTCTGAAATAATCTCTTTCAAATCAGGACCAAACAGTGTTTTACCCTTGAAAGGGATGTTAAGCAATTTTGTCTTGGAAGACACATCCGTTGACCAAGACTTTAGCCAAAGCGCTCTGCGCGCCACGATAGCAAACCCTGAATTTTTCGCCGCTAATCTAGCTAATTGCAAAGCGGCATCTAAAATAAAAGAGTTAGCCAATTTAAGTGCTTGAACTCTGTCCATAACCTCCTCATACGAAGATTCTTTATTGAGCGACTTTTCTAGTTCTTCGAACCAGAAACACGCTGCCGTAGTGACAGGAACAATGCATGAAATTGGTTGTAGAAGGTAACCTTGCTGAACAAACATCTTTTTAAGCAAACCCTCTAATTTTTTATCCATAGGATCTTTGAAAGCACAACTATCTTTTATGGGAATAGTAGTGCGTTTGTTTAGAGTAGAGACCGCCCCCTCGACCTTGGGGACTGTCTGCCATAAGTCCTTTCTGGGGTCGACTATAGGAAATCATTTCTTAAATATAGGGGGAGGAACAAAAGGTATGCCGGGCCTTTCCCACTCCTTATTTACTATGTCCGCCACCCGCTTGGGTATAGGAAAGCATCGGGGGGCACCGGAACCTCTAGGAACTTGTCCATCTTACATAATTTCTCTGGAATGACCAAATTGTCACAATCATCCAGAGTAGATAATACCTCCTTAAGCAGTGCGCGGAGATGTTCTAATTTAAATTTAAATGTTACAACATCAGGTTCAGCTTGTTGAGAAATTTTTCCTGAATCTGAAATTTCTCCCTCAGACAAAACCTCCCTCCTGGCCCCTTCAGATTGGTGTGAGGGTATGTCAGAACCGTTATCATCAGCGTCCTCTTGCTCTACAGTGTTTAAAACAGAGCAATCGCGCTTTCTCTGATAAGTAGGCATTTTAGATAAAATGTTTGCAATAGAATTATCCATAAAAGCCGTTAATTGTTGCATGGTAATAAGAATTGGCGCACTAGATGTACTAGGGGCCTCTTGTGTGGGCAAAACTGGTGTAGACACAGAAGGGGATGATGCAGTACCATGCTTACTCCCCTCATTTGAGGAATCATCTTGGGCAATATCTTTATCTGTGGCATCATTGTCCCTACTTTTTTTGGACACTATGTCACAATCATCACATATATTTAAATGGGGAGAAACCTTGGCTTTCATACATATAGAACATCGCTTATCTGATGGTTCAGACATGTTAAACAGGCTTAAACTTGTCAACAAAGCACAAAAAACGTTTTAAAATAAAACCGTTACTGTCACTTTAAATTTTAAACTGAACACACTTTATTACTGATTATGTGAAAAAGTATGAAGGAATTGTTCAAAATTCACCAAATTTTCACCACAGTGTCATAAAGCCTTAAAAGTATTGCACACCAAATTTGAAAGCTTTAACCCTTAAAATAACGGAACCGGAGCCGTTTTTACATTTAACCCCTATACAGTCCCAGGTATCTGCTTTGCTGAGACCCAACCAAGCCCAGAGGGGAATACGATACCAAATGACGCCTTCTATAAGCTTTTTCAGTGGTTCTTAGCTCCTCACACATGCATCTGCATGCCTTGCTCTCCAAAAACAACTGCGCATTAGTGGCGCGAAAATGAGGCTCTGCCTATGACTAGAAAGGCCCCATCTGAAAAAGGTGTCCAATACAGTGCCTGCCGTTTTTCTTAAAACAATCCCCAAGATTATAATAACTATTAAGAGTTATAATCTGCCAAATATGTTTAGTAAAGTAATCGTTTTAGCCCAGAAAAATGTCTACCAGTTTTATAAGCCCTTATGAAGCCCTTTATTCTTTTACTTAAACTAAGAAAATGGCTTACCGGTCCCCATGAGGGGAAATGACAGCCTTCCAGCATTACATGGTCTTGTTAGAAATATGGCTAGTCATACCTTAAGCAGAAAAGTCTGCTAACTGTTTCCCCCAACTGAAGTTACTTCATCTCAACAGTCCTGTGTGGAAACAGCAATCGATTTTAGTAACGTTTGCTAAAATCATCTTCCTCTTACAAACAGAAATCTTCATCTATTTTCTGTTTCAGAGTAAATAGTACATACCAGCACTATTTTAAAATAACAAACACTTGATTGAAGGATAAAAACTACATTTAAACACCAAAAAACTCTTAGCCATCTCGGTGGAGATGTTGCCTGTGCAACGGCAAAGAGAATGACTGGGGTAGGCGGAGCCTAGGAGGGATCATGTGACCAGCGTTGCTGGGCTCTTTGCCATTTCCTGTTGGGGAAGAGAATATCCCACAAGTAAGGATGACGCCGTGGCCCGGACACACCTATGTTGGAGAAATTCTATGTAAGTAAATGTATTGTGATCATTATGGGTTAACCTCTAAACCTAAGAACAGGTTTCATTAAAGCTACATTCAGGGATTTGTCCTGCGCTGATGAGGTCCGTTAAAGGGACACTGAACCCAATTTGTTTTTCTTTTGTGATTCAGATAGAGCAATTTTAAGCAACCTTCTCATTTACTCCTAGCATAAATTTTTCTTCGTTCTCTTGCTACCTTTATTTGAAAAAGAAGGCATCTAAGCTTTTTTTCTTGGTTCAGCCTCTGGACAGCACTTTTTTATTGGTGGATGAATTAATCCACCAATCAGCAAGGACAACCCAGGTTGTTTATCAAAAATAAGCCGGCATCTAAAGCTACATTCTTGCAGTTCAAATAAAGATAGCAAGAGAATAAAGAAAATTTGATAATAGGAGTAAATTAGAAAGTTGCTTAAAATTTCATGCTCTATCTGAGTCACGAAAGAAGAAATTTGGTTAAAAATAAATGTCCACATGAGATTTCCTTTGCTGTACTCATCAATCCCTCCTACTAGCATGAGGGGGGTCTATGTATAACCTTAGCATGAGGGGGGTCTATGTATAACCTTAGCATGAGGGGGGTCTATGTATAACCTTAGTATGAGGGGGGTCTATGTATAACCTTAGCATGAGGGGGGGGTCTATGTATAACCTTAGCATGAGGGGGGGTCTATGTATAACCTTAGCATGAGGGGGGTCTATGTATAACCTTAGCATGAGGGGGGGGTCTATGTATAACCTTAGTATGAGGGGGGTCTATGTATAACCTTAGCATGAGGGGGGGTCTATGTATAACCTTAGTATGAGGGGGGGTCTATGTATAACCTTAGTATGAGGGGGTCTATGTATAACCTTAGTATGAGGGGGTCTATGTATAACCTTAGTATGAGGAGGTCTATGTATAACCTTAGCATGAGGGGGGTCTATGTATAACCTTAGCATGAGGGGGGGTCTATGTATAACCTTAGTATGAGGAGGTCTATGTATAACCTTAGCATGAGGGGGGGTCTATGTATAACCTTAGTATGAGGGGGGTCTATGTATAACCTTAGCATGAGGGGGTCTATGTATAACCTTAGTATGAGGGGGGTCTATGTATAACCTTAGCATGAGGGGGGTCTATGTATAACCTTAGCATGAGGGGGGTCTAAGTATAACCTTAGTATGAGGGGGGGTCTATGTATAACCTTAGCATGAGGGGGGTCTATGTATAACCTTAGCATGAGGGGGTCTATGTATAACCTTAGTATGAGGGGGGTCTATGTATAACCTTAGCATGAGGGGGGTCTATGTATAACCTTAGTATGAGGAGGGTCTATGTATAACCTTAGCATGAGGGGGGGGTCTATGTATAACCTTAGCATGAGGGGGGTCTATGTATAACCTTAGTATGAGGGGGGTCTATGTATAACCTTAGCATGAGGGGGTCTATGTATAACCTTAGTATGAGGGGGTCTATGTATAACCTTAGTATGAGGGGGTCTATGTATAACCTTAGCATGAGGGGGTCTATGTATAACCTTAGCATGAGGGGGGGTCTATGTATAACCTTAGCATGAGGGGGGGTCTATGTATAACCTTAGTATGAGGGGGGTCTATGTATAACCTTAGTATGAGGGGGTCTATGTATAACCTTAGTATGAGGGGGGTCTGTGTATAACCTTAGTATGAGGGGGTCTATGTATAACCTTAGCATGAGGGGGTCTATGTATAACCTTAGCATGAGGGGGGGTCTATGTATAACCTTAGTATGAGGGGGGTCTATGTATAACCTTAGTATGAGGGGGTCTATGTATAACCTTAGTATGAGGGGGGTCTATGTATAACCTTAGCATGAGGGGGGTCTATGTATAACCTTAGTATGAGGGGGGGGGTCTATGTATAACCTTAGTATGAGGGGGGGTCTATGTATAACCTTAGCATGAGGGGGGGTCTATGTATAACCTTAGCATGAGGGGGGTCTATGTATAACCTTAGTATGAGGGGGTCTATGTATAACCTTAGTATGAGGGGGGTCTATGTATAACCTTAGCATGAGGGGGTCTATGTATAACCTTAGCATGAGGGGGGGTCTATGTATAACCTTAGTATGAGGGGGTCTATGTATAACCTTAGTATGAGGGGGTCTATGTATAACCTTAGTATGAGGGGGGTCTATGTATAACCTTAGTATGAGGGGGTCTATGTATAACCTAAGTATGAGGGGGTCTATGTATAACCTTAGTATGAGGGGGTCTATGTATAACCTTAGTATGAGGGGGGGGTCTATGTATAACCTTAGCATGAGGGGGGTCTATGTATAACCTTAGTATGAGGGGGTCTATGTATAACCTTAGCATGAGGGGGGTCTATGTATAACCTTAGCATGAGGGGGGTCTATGTATAACCTTAGTATGAGGGGGGTCTATGTATAACCTTAGCATGAGGGGGGTCTATGTATAACCTTAGTATGAGGAGGGGCAGGGCCACCACTAGAAATTTAGAAATTTTGGGGCCCCTGACTCAACCATTGATCAGGGCCCCCCCCCCTCTCCTTTGACATGTGCAATTTTTGACCAAGTGACTAAAACGTATATGCACTTTATTCTTAATTGTTTATTTAAATTTGGAAATGTTGTAAAGGTAGTAACATACACACACACACACAGACAGACTCATACACTGAAACTCACACATAAGGATTTACATATACACACTCTAGCAAACACACAAAGAAACTCAGACACAGACACCCAAACAGACACTTAGCACTTGTTTACATTGACCTGACAAGTAATGAGGTAAACTACAGTTTTGTAAAAAAAGGAGATTTAGAAAACAAAATATGGAGATCTAATTATCTTTTTGTAAAGGAAGATGACATCTAAATTATGACAACAGCATGCAGTGGCTGAAAGGAAGGGCCCTGAACTGCCTAAACAATAATTTAAAGGTTAAATGGTGGAGTGGTTACTTCCGGAAAGGTCTTGTTAGTCTCAAAGTCTGTAGAAAGATGTGAATAATCAGTAGTAAGGTCAAAATGTCCTAAAAAGGAACAGACAATGGACACACACACACAAACTCAAACTTGCACATACACCCAAGGAAACACCGACAGAGACAGCCTCATAAAACACACAAAGACATATACACACATACACACACAGAGACACCCATAGAAAACACACAAAGACATACACACTCACACAGAGAGACAACCACATGAAAAACAAAGAAAGACATACATACACACACCCTCACTGAGACATCCACATAAAACACACAAAGACATACACCCACCCTCACAGAGACACCAACAGAAAACACAGACATACATACATACACACAAAAACCCTCACAGAAACACCCATAGAAAAAGCTCAAAGACATATGCACACACCCTCACAGACATCCACAGAAAATGCACAAAGACATACACACCCACCCTCACAGAGAGACCCACAGATAAAAAATACATACACATAGAGAAACAAACCAAAGCACAAAGACATAAACACATACACCCACAGAAACACTCACAGGAGGACATATGTATGCACCTTGCTAAATATGATAAATATGATTAAAAAAATGCAGAAATTAAGAGATCACTTTTTAAAGAATCATATTTGTAAATGTGCAAACAAAAATAATTCTGTGAATTCAAAATTGTACATTAATGAGCTGGGTAGATGGCTAGATGAAGAAAAGTACCTTTAAAAGGTTGACATATATTTCTTTGTTTTTTTCCCCATTTTCCCCAACCAAGAGCACCACTTCAAATATAGTGTACAAATTTTCCCATCTGTCAGCTGTACTTATGGATTTTGAAAATGCTATACTCTATATGGTCTTGGTGGGACCATAAGCTGTGGTACTCATACCATTAGATCTGGTTAAATGCAGGATTTAGGCTTGTTGGTATGTATTTCAAAACTAAGTCAGCTGTAGTGTAAACTGAACAGTTTTAAGCTAACCTGTCTCATTTCAAACACTGAGCAATCTTAGTCTGAGAGTATAAAATGTTATGCAGATGTAAAAATCTTAGATAAAATGCCTCCTTGCATCTGGAAAGTCCTTGCATAAAGGGGCAGTAAACTGGAATGTTATATATATATATATATATATATAATGCATATCTGCCAAAAGGGCATCTACCATTTGTGTATTGAGGAGGAAACATTTCTGCATGGTTTTAAATATAGAATTTCTACAGCATTGTCAAATAATCATAAATACACTGCTGCTAAAAAAATGTGTTTTTATGGACCCCTAGCCCCACCATACAACTACTACCACACTGAAGTTACAATCCAAAATTGCACAAAGAAATAAAAAACATTTGCTAAGTAAGTCCTACCTCCTCTGCAAATGAAAGTGATCTGCCGTCTGACTCAGGCACACACTGTACAAACAAAGTGCCAAGTCTGTCTCACACTGAGCATAGTGGTTTAGTGCACACTAAGAAATCCTCTAAAATGCTAATAATTTACTCCTTGTAATAACATTTCCCATGCTCAATTAGCACTCTGCTGTAGTACCCACTGGTGGCTGCCAAAATTAAAAAAAAAAAAATTTTTTTTTTTTTAGTTCTTGCCTCATGGGGCCCCCCTGGCTCATTGGGCCCCTGACAGGAGTCACCCCTGTCACCCCCTGATGGCGGCCCTGAGGAGGGGGTCTATGTATAACCTTAGTATGAGGGGGGTCTATATATAACCTTAGCATGAGGGGGGGTCTATGTATAACCTTAGCATGAGGGGGGTCTATGTATAACCTTAGTATGAGGGGGTCTATGTATAACCTTAGTATGAGGGGGGTCTATGTATAACCTTAGCATGAGGGGGGTCTATGTATAACCTTAGCATGAGGGGGGTCTATGTATAACCTTAGTATGAGGGGGGGTCTATGTATAACCTTAGCATGAGGGGGGTCTATGTATAACCTTAGTATGAGGGGGGTATATGTATAACCTTAGTATGAGGGGGGTCTATGTATAACCTTAGTATGAGGGGGGGGGTCTATGTATAACCTTAGCATGAGGGGGGGTCTATGTATAACTTAGTATGAGGGGGGTCTATGTATAACCTTAGTATGAGGGGGGTCTATGTATAACCTTAGTATGAGGGGGGTCTATGTATAACCTTAGTATGAGGGGGGTCTATGTATAACCTTAGTATGAGGGGGTCTATGTATAACCTTAGTATGAGGGGGGGTCTATGTATAACCTTAGCATGAGGGGGGTCTATGTATAACCTTAGTATGAGGGGGGTCTATGTATAACCTTAGTATGAGGGGGGTCTATGTATAACCTTAGTATGAGGGGGGGTCTATGTATAACCTTAGTATGAGGGGGGTCTATGTATAACCTTAGTATGAGGGGGGTCTATGTATAACCTTAGTATGAGGGGGGGTCTATGTATAACCTTAGTATGAGGGGGGGTCTATGTATAACCTTAGTATGAGGGGTCTATGTATAACCTTAGCATGAGGGGGGGGGTCTATGTATAACCTTAGCATGAGGGGGGGGTCTATGTATAACCTTAGCATGAGGGGGGGTCTATGTATAACCTTAGCATGAGGGGGGGGTCTATGTATAACCTTAGTATGAGGGGGTCTATGTATAACCTTAGTATGAGGGGGTCTATGTATAACCTTAGCATGAGGGGGGTCTATGTATAACCTTAGTATGAGGGGGGTCTATGTATAACCTTAGTATGAGGGGGTCTATGTATAACCTTAGCATGAGGGGGTCTATGTATAACCTTAGTATGAGGGGGTCTATGTATAACCTTAGTATGAGGGGGTCTATGTATAACCTTAGCATGAGGGGGGTCTATGTATAACCTTAGCATGAGGGGGGTATATGTATAACCTTAGTATGAGGGGGGGTCTATGTATAACCTTAGCATGAGGGGGGGTCTATGTATAACCTTAGTATGAGGGGGGTCTATGTATAACCTTAGTATGAGGGGGGTCTATGTATAACCTTAGCATGAGGGGGGGTCTATGTATAACCTTAGTATGAGGGGGGTCTATGTATAACCTTAGTATGAGGGGGGGGTCTATGTATAAACTTAGCATGAGGGGGGGGGGTCCATGTAAAACCTTAGTATGAGGGGGGTCTATGTATAACCTTAGTATGAGGGGGGTCTATGTATAACCTTAGCATGAGGGGGGTCTATGTATAACCTTAGTATGAGGGGGGTCTATGTATAACCTTAGCATGAGGGGGGGGTCTATGTATAACCTTAGTATGAGGGGGGTCTATGTATAACCTTAGTATGAGGGGGTCTATGTATAACCTTAGTATGAGGGGGGTCTATGTATAACCTTAGTATGAGGGGGGTCGTGTATAACCTTAGCATGAGGGGGTCTATGTATAACCTTAGTATGAGGGGGTCTATGTATAACCTTAGTATGAGGGGGGTCGTGTATAACCTTAGCATGAGGGGGTCCGAGTATAACCTTAGTGTAACAAAAATCCATAAAAAAAAGACTATATTCATGGACTGTTTGACTTTAAGACAGAATGTTTTATCCATATTTAGTGCTTTTTGGACACTTTGGGAACTCTACCATGCTGTTTTATGTTACAACTAGTTAAAAACAGGTTTCTGTAACAATGTATCAGGTGCAAGGGGTCTGGAGGATAATTATAATTGAATCAGCAGGAGTTGAATTAATTATCTCCCAGACACTGAGGAAACCAGGTTGGGACTCCATATACTGAGTAAGGTGTTCCCTTGATGGGGATCTGGATATATATTTTGCAGTTGGTACTCAAAGTTATTCTGTGTTTACACCGTTCATCTGGTCCAGGCTGTTTGGGTAAACAAGCAATCGTTGGGGGTACTCTGAGATAAGGAGGGAGACATGCCGGCGGAATACTCTGAGTAAGAGCAGTTACGGTGGTGGCAGCGGTGGGATGATCTCCCTCCCTAACAGCAATCTGAAAAAGGAACCCAGTGAAAGAAACATCAGTACCAGCTGCTAACCCGACGAACGATGAAAGAGCTACTCAAGGTTCGTGGACAGGTAGCGAGTAATAAGACCAAAGCAGTATTGCGCAGAGCTAATGGACCGAGCTGGCACATTGTCTGCAGAAGTTTTTGAAGAATCTGAACTCCAGGAGGGAGGTGAAATAGAGAATTGCGCTACAGGGACCGAACCTACTGTCAGAGCCGATTGTCCAGTTTATGGCCCAAGCCACCGATGTATGGAAGCAACGCAACAACCCCTTGGTTGTTGACGCCGCAGTGCATCTGCGGTGAGCAAAATGACTCATTGACTAACCCAAGCCTTTTTCTGCCCTGGAGCAGGGATGCGCAATTCCTATTGCCCGACGTCCATTACATGCAGTTTTGTGCACAGGGCATGTGCGGGCAAGCAGACCGCAGCAGGGCTAAAGCTTTTTTTTTTTTCTTTATTACTATTTTAATAGCGGCCAGCAGGGGGTGCGGTGGTGTGAGAACTTGAGGGCATTGAGCAGGAAAAGAAGTCCGCGTACAGCAAATGCTTACAGCATGTGTGCGGGCTTCTGTAGAGAGGAGTGGGCAAATCTGAGCGGAGTATGTCTTATGCTGATGTGCGATGTGTAATGCTTGCCGCTGTCCACTGTACAGTGTACAGTGTGGAACATCATGACTGCTGTGCAGAATTGTTTTTAAAAGCATCAGTTGCGTTGTTTATTCCCCTTTTAATCTATACGTGTGTGTGTGTGTGTGTGTGTGTGTGTGTGTGTGTGTGAAGTAATTGTGCTTTACTGGAGTTTTTATTTAATCTATACATACACACGTGTGTGTAGTAGTTGTGCTTTACTGGAGTTTTTATTTAATCTATACATACACACGTGTGTGTAGTAGTTGTGTTTACTGGAGTTTTTATTTAATCTATACATACACGTGCGTGTGTAGTAGTTGTGCTTTACTGGAGTTTTTATTCAATCTATACATACACGTGCGTGTGTAGTAATTGTGTTTTACTGGAGTTTTTATTTAATCTATACATACACACGTGCGTGTGTACTAATTGTGCTTTACTGGAGTTTTTATTTAATGTATACATACACACGTGTGTGTAGTAGTTGTGCTTTACTGGAGTTTTTATTTAATCTATACATACACGTGCGTGTGTAGTAATTGTGTTTACTGGAGTTTTTATTTAATCTATACATACACGTGTGTGTGTAGTAATTGTGCTTTACTGGAGTTTTTATTTAATCTATACATACACACGTGCGTGTGTAGTAATTGTGTTTACTGGAGTTTTTATTTAATCTATACATACACGTGCGTGTGTAGTAATTGTGCTTTACTGGAGTTTTTATTTAATCTATACATACACACGTGTGTGTAGTAATTGTGCTTTACTGGAGTTTTTATTTAATCTATACATACAAGCGTGTGTGTAGTAATTGTGCTTTACTGGAGTTTTTATTTAATCTATACATACAAGCGTGTGTGTAGTAATTGTGTTTTACTGGAGTTTTTATTTAATCTATACATACACGTGCGTGTGTAGTAGTTGTGCTTTACTGGAGTTTTTATTTAATCTATACATACACGTGCGTGTGTAGTAATTGTGCTTTACTGGAGTTTTTATTTAATCTATACATACACACGTGTGTGTAGTAAAAACAAAATGCAAAAATAAGTAGGGGGCGCCCTATCAAGGAATATAACAAAAATCTTGTCAGGGTAATATTAATTAACCAATTAGTGTACAAACCTCAGTGAAGAGTGATATTGTGTCTATACTAGTCAAAGACTAGTGTTTATATATAATAAAAAATATATATATACCTCCTAAGAGAAAGACAAGATGTGGTAATATATATAAAATATATAACACACAATATTAGTGGTGGCAAAACATCTATATATCTCCTAAGAGAAAGAAATAGGATAGAAATATCAACAACCAGAATACAGGAGTATACAAATAATCAACACTCTAATGTGGAGTTACCACTGTGTAAATTGATTAGTCCAATACACTGTGTTACAAGCTGGTGGAGGACAGTAGGTCCTATATTGGTAATAATAGTAGTGGTGATGGAAAGTCACTGGGATGAGCACAGGCAGCTATCTGTGAAGATCCAGGCCGGGATCCAAAGCAGCAATCTAAAAAGACAAGAAGAAACAGAAGCGCCACATGGCCCAATATTGTCTGGTCCAGAAGATGGATCTGTGTGAATATACAATATAAACTCACATTTAAGAAAGCACTTCAAGTAGTGCTATCACAGCAGTCTGGGATTTCTATTAGTCACCCAGGAGACCAAATTCCGGTATTGTCACAATTACAGTTCCGTGGCGTGAACAGGCAGGAGGAGACCAGTCAGTCAGTTCTACACATCGTGTGCCCTAGAGGAGCCCCTTGCACTGGGCCTCTCTCTGATTCACTGGAGGTTCCTGGATTTCCTGGTATCCAGCAAGCCCTTGATTAAGTCTGGTGGGTGACCGTATTGATCCCATCTTGCCTCTATAGCATCAAAGGAGATGCTACAACAAATGTGAGTACCTTATTCAATAACTCACTGACTCATATGTGTCAAGACAATACTAGGCCATATAGGCACCTTTGTCCCTTTATGTTGTTTATCTAGACATCACATCTATACCGGAATTTGGTCTCCTGGGTGACTAATAGAAATCCCAGACTGCTGTGATAGCACTACTTGAAGTGCTTTCTTAAATGTGAGTTTATATTGTATATTCACACATATCTATCTTCTGGACAAGACAATATTGGGCCATGTGGCGCTTCTGTTTCTTCTTGTCTTTTTACGTGTGTGTAGTAGTTGTGTTTTGCTGGAGTTTTTATTTAATCTATACATACACGCGCGTGTGTAGTATTTGTGTTTTACTGTAGTTTTTATTTAATCTATACATACACGCGCGGGTGTAGTATTTGTGTTTTACTGTAGTTTTTATTTAATCTATACATACACGCGCGGGTGTAGTATTTGTGTTTTACTGGAGTTTTTATTTAATCTATACATACACAAGCGTGTGTAGTAGTTGTGTTTTACATAGTAGATAAGGTTGAAAAAAAGACCGAAGTCCATAGAGTTCAACCTATACAAATCTAAAATACTTACAAAAAGCTCCAGTTAAGCTTAAATAACCCCACTAAAAGGTGACTCATTTAATACTAGCAATCATATCCATGAATTTTGTTTATATACAGAAATGTATCCAGACTATTTTTAATGTATCTAGGGTATTGGCATTCACTACCTCCTTTGGTAATGAGTTAAACAATTTTATTGCTCTTACAGTGAAAAAACATTTCCGTTGCAGGAGATTAAATCTCCTTTCCTCCAACCTTAAATTGTGACCTCTTGTCAGAAACAATTTTCTAGGAATAAACAGAGCTTCTGTCATCTCTGAATATGGGCCTTGAATATATTTATATAAAGTAATCATGTCACCTCTCAAGCGCCTTTTTTCTAAAGAAAACAGACCCAGTTTGGATAGCCTCTCCTCATAGGTTAATTTCTCCAATCCCCTTATTAGCTTTGTGGCCCTTCTCTGAACTTTTTCTAGTTCTGCAATATCTTTTTTAGCGATCGGTCCCCAGAACTGCACTCCATACTCAAGGTGAGGTCTTACCAGGGCTTTATATAGTGACATAATTATGCTTTCCTCCCTTGAATCAATGCCTCTTTTAATACATGCTAGTATCTTATTAGCCTTTGAAGCCGCTGCCCTGCATTGTGCACCCATCTTTAGCTTGTTATCTATTACTACTCCCAAATCCCTTTCCTCCTGTGTTTGGCTAAGTCTTGTCCCATTTAAAAATACGTTGCCTGCTTATTTTTACTTCCAAAATGTATAACCTTGCATTTTCCCATATTAAATCTCATTTTCTATTTACCTGCCCATACTTCTAATTTTTGCAGATCCCTTTGTAATGAAAGTTCATCCTGCTCTGACCTAATGACCTTACTTAACTTCGTATCCTCTGCAAAAATAGAGATGTCGCTATTTAATCCTTGCTCCAAGTCATTTATAAAAATATTAAAAAGAATAGGGCCCAGTACTGATCCCTGGGGGACGCCACTGATTACCTTTGTCCAATCTGAGTATGATCCATTTACTACTACTCGTTGCTCCCTATCTTTTATCCAGTTATTTATCCATGAGCTAACATTTTCAGCTATTCCCAGTCCCTTAATTTTGTGCATTAATCTCTCATGTGACACTGTATCAAACGCCTTTGCAAAATCTAAGTATATCACATCAACTGATTCCCCTTTATCTATATTTTTACTTACTTCCTCGTAGAATATAATTAGATTAGTTTGACATGATCTATTTCTCCTAAAGCCATGCTGATTAGAACTCATAGTCTTGTTTACACGAATATGCTCATCAATATAATCCCTTATAATCCCTTCAAAGATCTTCCCCACTATTGATGTCAGACTAACTGGGTTTGATATTTGTGTAACAAGTTTATTATCCTTTATTAATTTTTGTGTTCTGCTATCACACGAGTGAAATCTCACAAGCAGAAATGCCTATGATCTCCAATGGGCTTTGCAGGGAAGGTGTTTGGAGCCATTACATCTCCCAAAACACGTGGCTGCCTGACAACTCTCAGAGCAAAAATAAATCGCTTTGTAAAAGTGAACCCTCATACATTTTTTTTTTTTACATTTTCTATACCGCACCCCGCTACACCGGGGTACTTGCGAATCAACTTATTTTTTTCTGATTGGGATGCGAAGGGTAGACCTCCGGGCTTAGTGAAACGGCCTCTTCTGCTTGGTTTTACAATAGCCATGGCGTTCCCTAAGTTACATACAAAATACATGGCATTGTCCATGGTTTTTATCATGTGGCTCTTCATTTGTTTTTATAAAAATGTAACATTTTTCTTACGCAATAATAAGTCAGTAGGAATGAGGGTTGTCTATATTGTTTTTAAAAAAAAATGAAGGAAGTGTGTCATACTACCTTAAAAATGAATGCAGGGTCATATTTGTTGAAAAAAGTGGAAGGGTGTGAATTAAGGGTGTCATATTGTACTTTGTTAAAAAGAATCAATAAGGGGGTGCCAAACTGACTTAAGAAATAAATTAGGGGTGCCACACTGACTTAAAGGGACATAAAACAAGTTGAGATAGAGACAAAATATAATAATATGTACATGAATTACTTAACCTGCAAATTTATACTGCAGTGCCTCATTATTAACCCTTTCTTTTTAGTTTCAGAATTGTACAGCTCTAATTCCTTTTATGGCTGTATCTAGATCCATTGTTGTTTTAGTAAAATGCACAAATGAATTGGGATTATCTGCTGGAGCTGCCTAGAAGCTGTGAAATCAGATGAAATACAATGCCTGTGTCTAAACACTGATAAGGGGGGTGGAGCACAGTGCTCCAGACAGCATGGCTATTTAAGTATTTTTGAAAATTATTTTTAAATACTTCAACAATTTTGAAACAATTGTTTTATGCAAACTATTTTTACTTAATAAGCCCTTTAAGGATATGCACAGATCTCAACCTGTTTTATAGCACTTTAAGAAATAAATGAGGGGGTGCCACACCGACTTAAGAAATGAATGAGGGGTGCCACACTGACTTAAGAAATGAATGAGGGGGTGCCACACCGACTTAAGAAATGAATGAGGGGGTGCCACACTGACTTAAGAAATGAATGAGGGGGTGCCACACTGACTTAAGAAATGAATGAGGGGTGCCACACTGACTTAAGAAATGAATGAGGGGGTGCCACACCGACTTAAGAAATGAATGAGGGGGTGCCACACTGAGTTAAGAAATGAATGAGGGGGTGCCACACCAACTTAAGAAATGAATGAGGGGGTGCCCCACCGACTTAAGAAATGAATGAGGGGGTGCCACACCTACTTAAGAAATGAATGAGGGGTGCCACACCGACTTAAGAAATGAATGAGGGGTGCCACACCGACTTAAGAAATGAATGAGGGGGTGCCACACTGAGTTAAGAAATGAATGAGGGGGTGCCACACTGACTTAAGAAATGAATGAGGGGATGCCACACCGACTTAAGAAATGAATGAGGGGTGCCACACCGACTTAAGAAATGAATGAGGGGTGCCACACTGAGTTAAGAAATGAATGAGGGGGTGCCACACCGACTTAAGAAATGAATGAGGGGATGCCACACCGACTTAAGAAATGAATGAGGGGTGCCACACCGACTTAAGAAATGAATGAGGGGTGCCACACTGACTTAAGAAATGAATGAGGGGTGCCACACCGACTTAAGAAATGAATGAGGGGTGCCACACTGACTTAAGAAATGAATGAGGGGTGCCACACCGACTTAAGAAATGAATGAGGGGATGCCACACCGACTTAAGAAATGAATGAGGGGTGCCACACTGACTTAAGAAATGAATGAGGGGTGCCACACCAACTGGTATTATATTGCTTAAGAAACCGGTCACATTTTTATAAAAACAAATGAAGAGCCACATGATAAAAACCATGGACAATGCCATGTATTTTGTATGTAACTTAGGGAATGCCATGTACTTTGTATGTAACTTAGGGAATGCCATGTACTTTGTATGTAACTTAGGGAATGCCATGTATTTTGTATGTAACTTAGGGAATGCCATGGCTATTGTAAAACCAAGCAGAAGAGGCCGTTTCACTAAGCCCAGAGGTCCACCCTTCGCATCTTAATCAGAGAAAAAATAAATAAGTTGCGTGATTCCCAAGTGCCCCGGTGTAGCAGGGAGTGGTATATAAATCCTAAAAAAAATAATGCTTGCATATATGTTAAACACAGTCCAGAGAGTTGACAATGAAGCCCTGGCGCGTGCGGGCAGGAATGTATGAAGCAGCACGCATGCACATTCAGATAATAAAAATGTTTAAACTGCTGATGCAACGTCACAGGAAGTGATGCTGTTTGCCGTTTTGTCGGTTCGCTTTTTTGTCTGTACACCAGAATTTTCCCCCCAAGGTATTCTAACCTGCTTAAATAGTAAAAACACGCTCGCTGTGCAATAAAGTTGCACTGTTTATCCCGAGTACATAATCCCATTTTTAGATTTAATTTGTTTTTATTTTAAACAGTTTACTGTTTTTTCTCCCTTTTCCGCTTTTGTTCTATTCGTATTTAAGGGGGAGGGAGAGTAAAATATGGTTTCATAATTGGGTGGGGTAATAAGTTGGAAAAAGTTAAAAAACAAAAAATATTTGTAGAGATTCTATAGTTTATGAATTTATTGTGTCGATGCAGAAATCCTCCATGCTGCCCGTGACCTGCATGAGGTTGCGCAGGATCTCCATTACGTGCCACGCTGGCTATAAACGCCAATCAGATAAATAATCAGATATTATCACAACATACATTAAACGTATTTGGCCATTGAAATATTCAACTCCTAGTTTTCATGTCGCAATGTTTTCTCTATTCCCGCGCCAGTGTTGCATATCCTCCATCTCCCGGTGCTGTTGCTGTGTGGCTGCCCGCCATGTGTTTTGTGACCTACATACCTATCAATAAAAACCTTATTTAAATACAGTTTTGGTTAAATTTGCGAATCAGGACAAGTAGATTGTCACAAGGGACAAGTAGATTGTCACACCCCTGCTGGAGTATCCCGAGATATTCAAGATTACTGCTATACCTGCGATATCTGCCAAAGGGTAGGCAAGCGCGGGGACCACATTAAGGCCAAGCTAAGACCCCTACACATAATAGGGGAACCGTTTTACCGAGTAGCAGTAGATCTAGTAGGACCCCTCAGCAAAAAGTACATTTTAACTACACTACCCAGTACACTGAAGCAGTACCTCTCTAATATATATATATATGCAGAGACGGTCACCAATGATCTAGTCAAAATTTTCTCCCGTGTTGTAAGGTTTTATTTTATTGAACCAAATTTACTGCAGAAATAACCCAACAGTTGTGGAATAAAAACAATTTTTTGCTCCCCGTACCACCGACAAACTAACGGTCTCTGTGAGCTTTTCAATGGAACGTTCAAACAGATGCCCCAGACCTTTACCTCCACCTGTAAAAATTGCGAAAGGTTTCTGCCGCACCTCCTCTTTGCATACAGAGAGATACCACAGGAATCCACAGGTTTCTCTCCATTTGTACTACCATACGGGTGGAGAGTAAGGGGGCCTTTTAGACCTCCTATGAGCACATCACAGAGGAGGAAGGCACCCCAATTGTGCCTTACGTTCTGGAATTACAGGATCGCCTGCAGTATCTAACAGAAGTCGTTCGGGAAAACCTGCAAGCGGCCCAAGGATGCCAGAAGCAGTGGTACGATAGAAACGCTTGCCACTACAGGATACACAACCCTGGCTGTACCTGAGTAGATACAGTGAGGGAGGGCATGCTGAGGGAAATCAAAGTCCCTGGGAATCCCCCATAGTTCTTGTACCTAAGCGGGATGGTACTACCCATTACTGTGTTGAAAAACAAAGGTTAAAGTACCAGACTGTGACATATGCTTACCCCATGCCCCGTATCGACAAGCTCTTAGACCGTATAGCGATCAGCCACTATCTAACCACTATTGACTTATTACTCAAAAGAGCAGTTCCAAGTCCTGGATGGTGATGGATGGAAAAGCAGAAACTTAACCTACAATACCAGTAGGGAACACTCCTCCCCCAGGTGCTCAAGCAAATGTAGAGACGCACTGGAGAGTCTATTGTTACAGTTCCTATAACAACAATAGACTCTCCAGTGCGTCTCTACATTTGCTTGAGCACCTGGGGGAGGAGTGTTCCCTACTGGTATTGTAGGTTAAGTTTCTGCTTTTCCATCCATCACCATCCAGGACTTGGAACTGCTCTTTTGAGTAATATCATATATATTATTGCTCATTCACCCTATGGCAGAGGTGTCTATGATGCATTTGTGAGGCTTTTTATATATTTTAATAAATATTTCATTTTATTATATCTGCGTAAGAGTATCTGTTTTCCCAGCAGTATAAAGTGGGAGTGCGCATTTCCCTGAGCTTGGTTGAAAGCTCCAACAAATGTGAGTAATCACTCGTTAACAAGTTTATCGGTTCTCCTTCAAGTGGTTACAGAGTTACATTATGTTGCATATTTATCCTTTTCTTTGAGAGCACACGGAGGAACACAGAGGTCTGAAAAACCCAGAGAGAGCGAATATATCCTTACATATGAACTTTCATTTTATGGCTCATCTCTTTTTTATATTGTAATATTGTATTATCACATTTCACTATTGACTTGTGCAAGGGGTACTAGCAGATTCCCCTGGAGCCAGAGGCGGATTCCAAAGTCGGCATTCATCACCCCATTCGGCTTAAACCAATTTTGAATAATGCCATTTGGGATGAAGAATGCCCCAGCCACATTTCATAGAATGGCCAACCGGCTCATGGATGGCTTGCAAGATTTTATCTGCGCGTATCTAGATGACATTGCCATCTATAGCCGCATGTGGGACGAACACCTCTTGCACATAGCCACTGTGTTGGATATAATTCAAGCTGCAGGACTGACTCTTAGGCCCGACAAATGCCCCATCGGCATGGCTGAGGTACAGTACATAGGGCACCGGGTTGGAGCAGGCAAGCAATGACCGGAACCCACTAAAGTAGAAGCAGTAGCCAACTGGCCACAGTCACGCACTAAAACCCAGGTAATGGCCTTACTAGGAACGGGCGGTTACTACAGTAAATTTATGCCAGACTACAGTATCTTAGCCAAGTCCCTGACCGACCTGACTAAAAAGAACCTCCCTAGACAGGTCCTGTGCTCCCCGGAGTGTGTGAGGGCTTTCAGCAGTCAAGATGCTCTAGTAAATGCCCCTGTTCTTACCCTACAAAACGCTTTGTTGTACACACAGATGCCTCCATGTTTGGACTGGGAGCTGTACTAAGTCAGGTCGGAGAGGACAGACACAAGCATCCTGTGGCATACCTGAGCTTTTACCTTTGAGAGTTATGCGGCCAAAGAAAAAGGAATGCCTGGCTTTAGTGTGGGCCTTGAAAAATTACAAACCCTACCTATAGGGTATTGTTTTACACTGATGATGGACCATAACCGCCTTGTGTGGCTAAAACGCATAGCTGGTCACAACCCCCGCTTATTGAGATTGAGCCTGGCTTTACAATTTCACCATGCAATATCGACCAGGCAAGCACAACAACAATGCCAAAGGTGTCCGACTGCAGACTGGATCTCCATTCTAGACAGGAAATGTGATCTCCAATCAAAGGTTTTTTGTTTGCTTTTTTTTTTTTTATTAGCTTTAATGTAACAAACAATAGACACAATAATTCTGAAAACTAAACATTTTGCAGCTCTTAATGTTCACTCACAGTGGTTTATGCTGATTGTCACTTATAAGGTAACCACTGTGACTGTCACTTATAAGGTAACCACTGTGACTGTCACTTATAAGGTAACCACTGTGACTGTCACTTATAAGGTAACCACTGTGACTGTCACTTATAAGGTAACCACTGTGACTGTCATTTATAAGGTAACCACTGTGAGTGTCATTTATAAGGTAACCACTGTGAGTGTCATTTATAAGGTAACCACTGTGACTGTCATTTATAAAGTAATCACTGTGACTGTCATTTATAAGGTAACCACTGTGTCTGTCATTTATAAGGTAACCACTGTGTCTGTCATTTATAAAGTAATCACTGTGACTGTCATTTATATGGTAACCCCTGTGAGTCATTTATAAGGTAACCACTGTGACTGTCATTTATAAGATAATCACTGTGACTGTCATTTATAAGGTAACCACTGTGACTGTCATTTATAAGGTAATCAATGAGACTGTCATTTATAAGGTAATCACTGTGACTGTCATTTATAAGATAATCACTGTGACTGTCATTTATAAGGTAACCACTGTGACTGTCATTTATAAGGTAATCAATGAGACTGTCATTTATAAGGTAATCACTGTGAGTATCACTTATAAGGAACCACTGTGACTGTCACTTATAAGGTAATCACTGTGAGTGTCATTTATAAGATAATCACTGTGACTGTCATTTATATGGTAACCCCTGTGAGTCATTTATAAGGTAACCACTGTGACTGTCACTTATAAGGTAATCACTGTGAGTGTCATTTATAAGGTAATCACTGTGACTGTCATTTATAAGGTAACCACTGTGACTGTCACTTATAAGGTAATCACTGTGAGTGTCATTTATAAGGTAATCACTGTGAGTGTCATTTATAAGGTAATCACTGTGACTGTCATTTATAAGGTAATCACTGTGAGTGTCATTTATAAGATAATCACTGTGACTGTCATTTATAAGGTAACCACTGTGAGTGTCATTTATAAGATAATCACTGTGACTGTCATTTATAAGGTAATCACTGTGAGTGTCATTTATAAGGTAATCAATGAGACTGTCATTTATAAGGTAACCACTGTGACTGTCACTTATAAGGTAACCACTGTGAGTATCACTTATAAGGTAACCACTGTGACTGTCATTTATAAGGTTACCACTGTGACTGTCATTTATATGGTAACCACAGTGACTGTTATTTATAAGGTTACCACTGTGACTGTCATTTATAAAGTAACCACTGTGAGTGTCATTTATAAGGTTACCACTGTGACTGTCATTTATAAGGTAACCACTGTGAGTGTCATTTATAAGGTTACCACTGTGACTGTCATTTATAAGGTAACCACTGTGACTGTCATTTATAAGGTAACCACTGTCACTGTCATTTATAAGGTAACCACTGTGACTGTCATTTATAAGGTAACCACTGTGACTGTCATTTATAAGGTAATCACTGTGAGTGTCATTTATAAGGTAACCACTGTGACTGTCATTTATAAGGTAACCACTGTGACTGTCACTTATAAGGTAACCACTGTGACTGTCACTTATAAGGTAACCACTGTGACTGTCATTTATAAAGTAATCACTGTGACTGTCATTTATAAGGTAACCACTGTGACTGTCACTTATAAGGTAACCACTGTGACTGTCATTTATAAAGTAACCACTGTGACTGTCATTTATAAGGTAACCACTGTGAGTGTCATTTATAAGGTTACCACTGTGACTGTCATTTATAAGGTAACCACTGTGACTGTCACTTATAAGGTAACCACTGTGACTGTCATTTATAAGGTAACCACTGTGAGTGTCATTTATAAAGTAACCACTGTTACTGTCACTTATAAGGTAACCACTGTGACTGTCATTTATATGGTAACCACTGTGACTGTCATTTATATGGTAACCACTGTGAGTGTCATTTATAAGGTAATCACTGTGTCTGTCATTTATAAGGTAATCACTGTGACTGTCATTTATAAGGTAACTACTGTAAATGAACATTAAAGGGACACTAAACCCAAATTATTTCTTTTGTGATTCAGATAGAGCATGCAATTTTAAGCACCTTCCTAATTTACTCCTATTAGCAAATGTTCTTCATTCTCTTGGTATCTTTATTTGAAAAGCAAGAATGTAAGTTTAAATGCCGGCCCATTTTGGTCAACAACCTTGGTTGTTCTTGCTGATTGGTGGATACATTAATTCACCAATAAACAAGTGCTGTCCAAGGTTCTGGACTTTCTTTTTCAAATAAATATAGCAAGAGAACGAAAAATTTTTTACAATAGGAGTAAATTAGAAAGTTGCTTAAAATTGCATGCTCTATCTGAATCACAAAAGAAAAGATTTGGGTTCAGTGTCCCTTTAAGTACAAGAAAGCTGCAAAATGTACGAGGCTGAAGATGGCTTATTATTCAGTCAGCTTCTTAAATTTGCAAAATAAAGCTTAACTAAATATCTACGGTTAATTTTAGTTGAAATAAAATAATACACTTTCCAAAAACCTAAACAAACTTACAGAGAGAGCGCAAAAGAGAGGGGGAGAGAGAGAGAGAGCGCAAAAGAGAGGGGGAGAGAGAGAGAGAGCGCAAAAGAGAGGGGGAGAGAGAGAGAGAGCGCAAAAGAGAGGGGGAGAGAGAGAGAGAGCGCAAAAGAGAGGGGGAGAGAGAGAGAGCGCAAAAGAGAGGGGGAGAGAGAGAGAGAGCGCAAAAGAGAGGGGGAGAGAGAGAGAGAGCGCAAAAGAGAGGGGGAGAGAGAGAGAGAGCGCAAAATAGAGGGGGAGAGAGAGAGAGAGCGCAAAAGAGAGGGGGAGAGAGAGAGCGCGCGCAAAAGAGAGGGGGAGAGAGAGAGAGCGCAAAAGAGAGGGGGAGAGAGAGAGAGCGCAAAAGAGAGGGGGGAGAGAGAGAGCGCAAAAGAGAGGGGGGAGAGAGAGAGCGCAAAAGAGAGGGGGGAGAGAGAGAGCGCAAAAGAGAGGGGGGAGAGAGCGCAAAAGAGAGGGGGGAGAGAGCGCAAAAGAGAGGGGGGAGAGAGCGCAAAAGAGAGGGGGGAGAGAGAGAGCGCAAAAGAGAGGGGGGAGAGAGAGAGCGCAAAAGAGAGGGGGGAGAGAGAGAGCGCAAAAGAGAGGGGGGAGAGAGAGAGCGCAAAAGAGAGGGGGGAGAGAGAGAGCGCAAAAGAGAGGGGGGAGAGAGAGCGCAAAAGAGAGGGGGAGAGAGAGAGCGCAAAAGAGAGGGGGAGAGAGAGAGCGCAAAAGAGAGGGGGAGAGAGAGCGCAAAAGAGAGGGGGGAGAGAGAGAGAGCGCACAGGGGAGAGAGAGAGAGAGCGCACAAGAGAAGGAGAGAGAGACAGCGCAAAAGAGAGGGGGAGAGAGAGAGCGCAAAAGAGAGGGAGAGAGAGAGCGCAAAAGAGAGGGAGAGAGAGAGCGCAAAAGAGAGGGAGAGAGAGAGCGCAAAAGAGAGGGAGAGAGAGAGAGCACAAAAGAGAGGGGGAGAGAGAGAGCGCAAAAGAGAGGGGGAGAGAGAGAGCGCAAAGAGGGGGAGAGAGAGAGCGCAAAAGAGAGGGGGAGAGAGAGAGCGCAAAAGAGAGGGGGAGAGAGAGAGCGCAAAAGAGAGGGGGAGAGAGAGAGCGCAAAAGAGAGGGGGGAGAGAGAGAGCGCGCAAAAGAGAGGGGGAGAGAGAGAGAGCGCAAAAGAGAGGGGGAGAGAGAGAGAGCGCAAAAGAGAGGGGGAGAGAGAGAGAGCGCAAAAGAGAGGGGGGAGAGAGAGAGAGCGCAAAAGAGAGGGGGGAGAGAGAGAGCGCAAAAAAGAGGGGGGAGAGAGCGCAAAAGAGAGGGGGAGAGCGCAAAAGAGAGGGGGAGAGAGAGAGCGCAAAAGAGGGGGAGAGAGAGCACAAAAGAGAGGGGGAGAGAGAGAGCGCAAAAGAGAGGGGGAGAGAGAGAGCGCAAAAGAGAGGGGGAGAGAGAGAGCGCAAAAGAGAGGGGGAGAGAGAGAGCGCAAAAGAGAGGGGGAGAGAGAGAGCGCAAAAGAGAGGGGGAGAGAGAGAGCGCAAAAGAGAGGGGGAGAGAGAGAGCGCAAAAGAGAGGGGGAGAGAGAGAGCGCGCAAAAGAGAGGGGGAGAGAGAGAGCGCGCAAAAGAGAGGGGGAGAGAGAGAGCGCGCAAAAGAGAGGGGGAGAGAGAGAGAGCACAAAAGAGAGGGGGAGAGAGAGAGCGCAAAAGAGAGGGGGAGAGAGAGAGAGAGCGCAAAAGAGAGGGGGGAGAGAGAGAGCGCAAAAGAGAGGGGGGAGAGAGCGCAAAAGAGGGGGGGGGGAGAGCGCAAAAGAGAGGGGGGGAGAGCGCAAAAGAGAGGGGGGGAGAGCGCAAAAGAGAGGGGGGGGAGAGAGAGAGGGCAAAAGAGAGGGGGGAGAGGGCAAAAGAGAGGGGAGAGAGGGCAAAAGAGAGGGGAGAGAGCGCAAAAGAGGGGGGAGAGAGCGCAAAAGAGGGGGGAGAGAGCGCAAAAGAGGGGGGGTGAGAGCGCAAAAGAGGGGGGAGAGAGCGCAAAAGAGGGGGGAGAGAGCGCAAAAGAGAGGGGAGAGCGCAAAAGAGAGGGGAGAGCGCAAAAGAGAGGGGAGAGAGAGCGCAAAAGAGAGGGGAGAGAGAGCGCAAAGAGAGGGGAGAGAGCGCAAAAGAGAGGGAGAGAGCGCAAAAGAGGGGGGAGAGAGCGCAAAAGAGGGGGGAGAGAGCGCAAAAGAGGGGGGAGAGAGCGCAAAAGAGGGGGGAGAGAGCGCAAAAGAGGGGGGAGAGAGCGCAAAAGAGAGGGGACAGAGAGCGCAAAAGAGAGGGGAGAGAGAGCGCAAAAGAGAGGGGAGAGAGAGCGCAAAAGAGAGGGGAGAGAGAGCGCAAAAGAGCGGGGAGAGAGAGCGCAAAAGAGCGGGGAGAGAGAGCGCAAAGAGCGGGGGAGAGAGAGCGCAAAAGAGCGGGGGAGAGAGAGCGCAAAAGAGCGGGGGGAGAGAGCGCAAAAGAGAGGGGAGAGAGAGCGCAAAAGAGAGGGGAGAGAGAGCGCAAAAGAGAGGGGAGAGAGAGCGCAAAAGAGAGGGGAGAGAGAGCGCAAAAGAGAGGGGGGAGAGCGCAAAAGAGGGGGGGAGAGAGCGCAAAAGAGGGGGGAGAGAGCGCAAAAGAGGGGGGAGAGAGCGCAAAAGAGGGGGGGAGAGAGCGCAAAAGAGGGGGGAGAGAGCGCAAAAGAGAGGGGACAGAGAGCGCAAAAGAGAGGGGAGAGAGAGCGCAAAAGAGAGGGGAGAGAGAGCGCAAAAGAGAGGGGAGAGAGAGCGCAAAAGAGCGGGGAGAGAGAGCGCAAAAGAGCGGGGAGAGAGAGCGCAAAAGAGCGGGGGAGAGAGAGCGCAAAAGAGCGGGGGAGAGAGCGCAAAAGAGCGGGGGGAGAGAGCGCAAAAGAGCGGGGGGAGAGAGCGCAAAAGAGCGGGGGGAGAGAGCGCAAAAGAGCGGGGGGAGAGAGCGCAAAAGAGCGGGAGAGAGAGCGCAAAAGAGCGGGAGAGAGAGCGCAAAAGAGCGGGAGAGAGAGCGCAAAAGAGCGGGAGAGAGAGCGCAAAAGAGCGGGAGAGAGAGCGGGAGAGAGCGCAAAAGAGCGGGAGAGAGAGCGCAAAAGAGCGGGAGAGAGCGCAAAAGAGCGGGAGAGAGAGCGCAAAAGAGCGGGAGAGAGAGCGCAAAAGAGCGGGGAGAGAGAGCGCAAAAGAGCGGGGAGAGAGAGGGAGAGAGAGCGCAAAAGAGAGGGAGAGAGAGCGCAAAAGAGAGGGAGAGAGAGCGCAAAAGAGAGGGAGAGAGAGCGCAAAAGAGAGGGAGAGAGAGCGCAAAGAGAGGGAGAGAGCGCGCAAAAGAGGGAGAGAGAGCGCAAAAGAGAGGGAGAGAGAGCGCAAAAGAGAGGGAGAGAGAGCGCAAAAGAGAGGGAGAGAGAGCGCAAAAGAGAGGGAGAGAGAGAGAGCGCAAAAGAGAGGGAGAGAGAGAGCGCGCAAAAGAGAGGGAGAGAGAGAGCGCGCAAAAGAGAGGGAGAGAGAGAGCGCGCAAAAGAGAGGGAGAGAGAGAGCGCGCAAAAGAGAGGGAGAGAGAGAGCGCAAAAGAGGGAGAGAGAGAGCGCAAAAGAGAGGGAGAGAGAGAGCGCAAAAGAGAGGGAGAGAGAGAGCGCAAAAGAGAGGGAGAGAGAGAGCGCAAAAGAGAGGGAGAGAGAGAGCGCAAAAGAGAGGGAGAGAGAGAGCGCAAAAGAGAGGGAGAGAGAGAGCGCAAAAGAGAGGGAGAGAGAGAGCGCAAAAGAGAGGGAGAGAGAGCGCAAAAGAGAGGGAGAGCGAGCGCAAAAGAGAGGGAGAGCGCAAAAGAGAGGGGGATAGCGCAAAAGAGAGGGGGATAGCGCAAAAGAGAGGGGGAGAGAGAGCGCAAAAGAGAGGGGGAGAGAGAGGGGGCAGATAGAGAGCAGAAGAGAGGGGGGAGAGAGAGAGCAATGGGTGGAACCACTGTACTGCAAAAAAATGGCCCGTGTACACGGGCTTTATGACTAGTACGTGTTATATTGCAATAAACAGATGGCAAAAGTGGCACAATTTTGATTATGTTTTGAATAAGTAACTGGTATTTTAAAAAGGGTTCAAATCCTTTGGGCCACTCATTTCTGTGTGTTTATATACAGGGCATGAGCCTATCATAGGACAGATGTTATCAGCCTGGCCCAACGCTCTTTATGGCAAACAATCTGGTGCCAACTTTGCCACCTCATATAGTTTACCTTTTCTGAATAAGTAACTAGTATTTTAAAAGGGTTAAAATCTTTTCAGCTACTCATTTGTGTATATAGTAAGCCCCTTCATACCATCCATATGTTTTCAGACTGGCAAACAATTTATATGGTAAACAAATTGGTGCCATCCTTGCCACTTCATATATTTTACCTTTTCTCAATAAGTGGTGTTTTAAAAAGGGTTAAAATCTTTTTGGCCCCTCATTTCTGTGTGGATATATACAGGGAGAGAGCCCAACGCTTTTTATGACAAACTGGTGCCAACCTTGTCAAATCACATTTTTTACCTTTTCTAAATAAGTTACTGCTATTTAAAGGGTTTCTTTGCCATTTAAATATTTGGGACAGTCTGAAAACACTTGGATTGTATAAAGGGGCTCACACCCTATAAAACCACACAGAAATCAGTGGCCCAAAGGATTTTAATTGTTTTAAAATACTATTTACTTACTTAGAAAAGGTAAAATATATAAAGTGGCAAGGTTGGCACCAGTTAATTTGCCATAAATAGCGTTGTGTCAGGCTGAGAACATATCTCTCCTATGATGGGGCTCACGTTCTGTAAATATCCACACAGAAATGAGTGGCCCAAAGGATTTTACCCTTTTAAAATATATTTTACCTTTTCTGAATAAATAACTGAGTTGACAAGGTTGGCAGCAGATTGTTTGCCATAAAGAGCGTTGGGTCAGGCTGAGACCATGTCTATCTTATGAAGGGATTCATGCTCTGTATTTATTCACACAGAAATGAGTTGCCCAAAGGATTTTAAAGGGACATTGTAATAAAATTTTAAAAAATAACATTAAAAATCATTTAAACGTGTTCAAACAAAAAACAGCTTTTAAATGTACTTCTAATATTAAAACATAATTTATGCTTACCT
Organism: Bombina bombina; assembly: GCF_027579735.1. Taxonomy (NCBI): domain Eukaryota; kingdom Metazoa; phylum Chordata; class Amphibia; order Anura; family Bombinatoridae; genus Bombina; species Bombina bombina. The sequence continues at coordinate 1,167,268,188 of NC_069503.1, forward strand.
GATAAATTTATTTCTCTTGTGGTGTATCCAGTCCACGGATCATCCATTACTTGTGGGATATTCTCCTACCCAACAGGAAGTTGCAAGAGGATCACTCACAGCAGAGCTGCTATATAGCTCCTCCCCTAACTGCCATATCCAGTCATTCGACGAAACAAGCAGAAAAAGGAGAAACCACAGGGTGCAGTGGTGACTGTAGTTTAAAATTAAAAAATACCTGCCTTAAAATGACAGGGCGGGCCGTGGACTGGATACACCACAAGAGAAATAAATTTATCAGGTAAGCATAAATTGTGTTTTCTCTTGTAAGGTGTATCCAGTCCACGGATCATCCATTACTTGTGGGATACCAATACCAAAGCTAAAGTACACGGATGAAGGGAGGGACAAGGCAGGTACATAAACGGAAGGTACCACTGCCTGTAAAACCTCTCTCCCAAAAATAGCCTCCAAAGAAGCAAAAGTATCAAATTTGTAGAATTTGGAAAAAGTATGAAGCGAAGACCAAGTCGCCGCCTTGCAAATCTGTTCAACAGAAGCCTCATTTTTAAAGGCCCAGGTGGAAGCTACCGCTCTAGTAGAATGAGCTGTAATCCTTTCAGGGGGCTGCTGTCCAGCAGTCTCATAGGCTAGGCGTATAATACTCCGAAGCCAAAAGGAAAGAGAGGTTGCCGAAGCCTTTTGACCTCTCCTCTGTCAAGAGTAGACAACAAACAAAGCAGATGTTTGACGAAAATCTTTAGTAGCTTGTAAGTAAAACTTTAAAGCACGAACCACGTCCAGATTGTGTAATAGACGTTCCTTCTTTGAAGAAGGATTAGGACACAAAGACGGAACAACAATCTCTTGATTGATATTCTTATTAGATACCACCTTAGGTAAAAACCCAGGTTTGGTACGCAGAACTACCTTATCTGCATGGAAGATCAGATAAGGAGAATCACATTGTAAGGAAGATAGCTCGGAAACTCTACGAGCCGAGGAAATAGCTACCAAAAAAAGAACTTTCCAAGATAAAAGTTTAATATCTATGGAATGAAGAGGTTCAAACGGAACCACCTGAAGAACTTTAAGAACCAAAATTTAAGCTCCAAGGTGGAGCAACAGGTTTAAACACAGGCTTGATTCTAACTAAAGCCTGACAAAATGCCTGAACGTCTGGGACATCCGCCAGACGCTTGTGCAAAAGAATAGATAGTGCAGAAATCTGTCCCTTTAAAGAACTAGCCGACAATCCTTTCTCCAATCCTTCTTGGAGAAAGGATAATATCCTGGGAATCCTGACCTTACTCCATGAGTAGCCCTTGGATTCACACCAATAAAGATATTTACGCCATATCTTATGATAGATTTTCCTGGTGACAGGCTTTCGTGCCTGAATTAAGGTATCAATGACTGACTCGGAGAAACCACGCTTTGATAAAATCAAGCGTTCAATCTCCAGGCAGTCAGCCTCAGAGAAATTAGATTTGGATGGTTGAAAGGACCTTGAAGTAGAAGGTCCTGTCTCAGCGTTGCCTTGGGGTCCCTGGACCTGGATCCGTAACAAGGAAGCTTGGCGTTCTGGCGAGACGCCATGAGATCCAGTTCTGGTTTGCCCCAACGATGAACCAATTGTGCAAACACCTCCGGATGGAGTTCCCACTCCCCCGGATGAAAAGTCTGTCGACTTAGAAAATCCGCCTCCCAGTTCTCTACACCTGGGATATGGATAGCTGATAGATGGCAAAAGTGAATCTCCACCCAGCAAATTATCTTTGAGACTTCTAACATCGCTAGGGAACTCCTTGTTCCCCCTTGATGGTTGATGTAAGCCACAGTCGTGATGTTGTCCGACTGAAATCTGATGAACCTCAGGGTCGGTAGCTGAGGCCAAGCCTGAAGAGCATTGAATATCGCTCTTAGTTCCAGAATGTTTATTGGAAGGAGTGTCTCCCTGAGCCTTCAGGGGGTTCCAGACTGCACCCCAACCTAGAAGGCTGGCAATCTGTCGTTACAATTGTCCAATCTGGCCTGCAAAAGGTCATACCTTTGGACAGATGGACCCGAGATAGCCACCAGAGAAGAGAATCTCTGTTTTCTTGATCCAGATTTAGTAGAGAGGACAAATCTGTGTAATCCCCATTCCACTGACTGAGCATGCATAGTTGCAGCGGTATGAGATGAAGGCGTGCAAACGGCACTATGTCCATTGCCGCTACCATTGAGCCGATTACTTCCATGCACTGAGCCACCGAAGGGCGAGGAATGGAATAAAGAACACGGCAGGAATTTAGAAGTTTTGATAACCTGGACTCCGTCAGGTAAATTTTAATTTCTACAGAATCTATCAGAGACCCTAGGAAGGAAACTTTTGTGAGGGGGGATAGAGAACTCTTTTCCTCGTTCACCTTCCACCCATGCGACCTCAGAAATGCCAACACTATGTCCGTATGAGACTTGGCAACTTGGAAGTTTGACGCCTGAATCAGGATGTCGTCTAAATAAGGGGCCACTGCTATGCCCCGCGGCCTTAGGACCGCCAGAAGCGACCCCAGAACCTTCGTAAAAATTCTTGGGGCTGTAGCTAACCCAAAGGGAAGAGCTACAAACTGGTAATGCCTGTTTAGGAAGGCAAACCTGAGAAACCGATGATGATCTTTGTGTATCGGAATGTGAAGATAAGCATCCTTTAAATCCACTGTAGTCATGTATTGACCCTCCTGGATCATAGGTAGGATGGTACGAATAGTCTCCATCTTGAATGATGGGACCCTGAGAAATTTGTTTAAGATCTTTAGATCCAAAATTGGTCTGAAGGTTCCCTCTTTTTTGGGACCAACAAACAGATTTGAGTAAAATCCCTGTCCCTATTCCTCCTTTGGAACTGGATGGATCACTCCCATAACTAGGAGGTCTTTTACACAGTGTAAGAATGCCCCTCTCTTTATCTGGTTTGCAGATAATTGAGAAAGGTGAAATCTCCCTTTTGGAGGGGAAGCCTTGAAGTCCAGAAGATATCCCTGGGATATAATTTCCAACGCCCAGGGATCCTGGACATCTCTTGCCCACGCCTGGGCGAAGAGCGAAAGTCTGCCCCCTACTAGATCCGTTACCGGATAGGGGACCGTTCCTTCATGCTGTCTTAGAGGCAGCAGCAGGCTTTTTGGCCTGCTTACCCTTGTTCCAGGTCTGGTTAGGTCTCCAGACCGTCTTGGACTGAGCAAAAGTTCCCTCTTGTTTTGCATTAGAGGAAGTTGATGCCGCACTTGCCTTGAAGTTTCGAAAGGCACGGAAATTAGACTGTTTGGCCCTTGATTTGGACCTATCCTGAGGAAGGGCATGACCTTTTCCTCCAGTGATATCAGCAATAATCTCCTTCAAACCAGGCCCAAATAGGGTCTGCCCCTTGAAGGGAATGTTAAGCAGCTTAGACTTTGAAGTAACGTCAACTGAATATGATTTAAGCCATAGCGCTCTGCGCGCCTGGATAGCAAAACCAGAATTCTTAGCCGTTAGTTTAGTCAAATGAACAATGGCATCAGAAACAAAAGAATTGGCTAGCTTAAGTGCTCTAAGCTTGTCAAGTATGTCATCCAATGGAGTCGCTACCTGTAAAGCCTCTTCCAGAGACTCAAACCAGAACGCCGCAGCAGCAGTGACAGGAGCAATGCATGCAAGGGGCTGTAGGATAAAACCTTGTTGAATAAACATTTTCTTAAGGTAACCCTCTAACTTTTTATCCATTGGATGTAAGAAAGCACAACTGTCCTCGACAGGGATAGTAGTACGCTTTGCTAGAGTAGAAACTGCTCCCTCCACCTTAGGAACTGTCTGCCATAAGTCCCGTGTGGTGGCGTCTATTGGAAACATTTTTCTAAAAACAGGAGGGGGAGAGAACGGCACAACTGGTCTATCCCATTCCTTACTAATAATTTCTGTAAACCTTTTAGGTATTGGAAAAACATCAGTGCACTGCATAGTATTTATCCAGTCTACACAATTTCTCTGGCACTGCAATTGTATCACAGTCATTCAGAGCAGCTAAAACCTCCCTGAGTAACACGCAGAGGTGTTCAAGCTTAAATTTAAATGTAGAGATATCAGAATCAGGTTGTATCATCTTCCCTGAGTCAGAAACATCACCCACAGAAAGAAGCTCTCCTTCTTCAGCTTCTGCATATTGTGAGGCAGTATCAGACATAGCTCTTAAAGCGTCAGTATGCTCTGTATTTCGTCTAAAGGAGTCAAAGGGTCTGACACATGGGGCGAGTTAGTCGGCATAACTTCCCCCTCGTCAGATTCCTCTAGTGATAAATTTTTTAAAGACAGAATATGATCTTTATTGCTTAAAGTGAAATCAGTACATTTGGTACACATTCTAAGAGGGGGTTCCACAATGGCTTTTAAACATAATGAACAAGGAGTTTCCTCTATGTCAGACATGTTTGTACAGACTAGCAATGAGACTAGCAAGCTTGGAAAACACTTTAAATCAAGTTAACAAGCAAATATGAGAAACGGTACTGTGCCTTTAAGAGAAACAAATTTTGTCAGAATTTGAAAAACAGTGAAAAAAGGCAGTAAATCAAACGAATTTTTTACAGTGTGTATAATAAGCTAACAGAGCATTGCACCCACTTGCAAATGGATGATTAACCCCTTAGTTCAAAAAACGGATAAAAAAAACGATCTAGACATTTTTAAACAGTCACACCAAACTGCCACAGCCTTGCTGTGGGCCTACCTTCCCCAACAAACAATTTTGGAAAGCCTAAGAGCCCTTTAGAGATGTGAGAAACAGGGATCGGTACAGCGCCAGAGGCCAAGGGACAAATATACAAAACTGCCGATACGTTTAAAAAATGTGGATTTATTACAATCAGATAAAATAATAAATTGTACAATAAGATGAGACCAAGTGGAGTAGTGGCAAAAATTGCCAAACAGATATTAAAACATATATAAAACCATAGGACGGTAAGTGGATTTAAAAAACTATAAAATCAGAAATAACTTGGCATTCATGTAATTAACGTAGAAGTCTAGGGTACATAAAAAGGTTGATAGCGCTGACTGAGAATTCAATGGGTGTGATGTGGTGGGTTCGTGGAGTGGGTTATGGATCCATATATAGTGTACACTGTGGTGAAGTGTGGGAGGTGCGTGCAAAGTGGTGCAAAATTATGAGAATAGCCCTTTTAAGAGTAGACCTGGATGTGGATGCTTGAAAGCTACCAGAGAACGAATACAATGTAGCAAAATACAACACAGTAAAAATGGTTACAGGTGGAATGTGAGAGAGTGCAACACAGTCAAAATAATAAAACTGGATGTAAAATCACAAATAAAAAATACACATGAATAAATATCAAATGGGAACTAGGACTCCGACATAAAAACAAAGGATATCCAATCAAAAATAGTGAGGGGTCCTAAAAAACAAATAGGATGAAAAATGAAAGTCAAATAAATAGTCAATGAAAAATCCAAAAATTGGTGCTCAACAAAGGAGGGATGGAGAACAAAGTCAGTGCAAAAATCGGTGGAAAAAGACAAAAAAAGCAGGCATAAAAAGTTAATCCATTTGTTATCCAAATTGTGACCAATAGGTGATCCAAATATATCGCAGTGGTGATAAAAAATATAGTCTAATCACAACAAAGCCAGGTGAAAAAAAGAGAATATAAAACAAAGTGTAATAGGTGAGACAAGATAAATTCCAGGGATCCCAATGAACTTTAGGCAATCAGCGGCTCAATATTGTCGTCCCTAGTATATTCCTGCAACCCAAAATAACAACATAGCGTAATACAGTAAGAAATAGTAATAATCGAGTTGAAAAGATGCTTACCAAAGGGTCTACGCGTTTCGGTCCTCAAAAGACCTTTTTCAAGACTGATCCAGTGGTAAGCAAAGCATCTTTAAATAGGGGTTTACTGGAATACCCGGATGTGGCTTACAGAACATTCCACTTCCGGTTCCGCTCGGTTTTTGGAAATAAATTGCTTTAATTTGTCAGATATATGGATTATTTGTCAATATATTTCATGTCATATAAGGGGTATTTCAGTGAACGTGCTTATGGCAACATTATTGCATGTATTTGGATGTATCAAAAACCGGAAAGCGAAAGTGGTGACTTCACTTCCGGTTTACGGACCAGACTAGCATGCCTCTGTATCCTCACCTGATATTCAGTACATCCAAATTAAACAACTGTTGCAGCATGCTAACCAATTAGCGGCGATAACCCCAGACCCCCTGCCTTTTGGGTACTTGCAAAAAGAAACAATAGTCAGTTGGAGATGCCATATGTATCTCTTAAGTGTATTTTGCAGCACTTGTGGTAATCGAAAGTAACTGAAAATAAAATGTAATACAGAGCACGGTCACTGTTTAGACCATCTTTGTATATTGGAAGTTTCGAGTGCCCTATTTTGGACTCAACGGGTCTTGATATATATTCATACATGTGTACAGTATATGACATTATCATAATATCATGGCCCAATTTCTTATTAGGCAGGGTATTTTAGTCAAATAACAGTACATCTTGTTATCCACGTTTTGAAAAGTGGATTGATATGGTGCCTTTGGTTATCATGAACTGGTACCAGGCAGTGGTTTTACTATAATTTTTGTATGGTATAGAGGCCAATCGTTCATAGGTGGTGCCTATGATCAGATTGTTTATGTTGGTAATATTGAGGAAACGTTTTTCGCTATAGAACAGAAATCTATTGGATGTGGTATAGCATTTACTTTAGAAAATAGCAATTGGGGTTGGCAATGTTATCCTAATATGGGTACTCAAATATATTTTTTATTTTAGTATTTGTTAAGTGTGAGGTTAATTTTAGGTGTATCTTAGCGATATATTTTTGCGATATATTATCAGTCAAGAGGCAATAACTTAGAGAAATAGGAGCAGACTAGACTTTGAGGTCAAAATTGGGGTTATTCTATATTTAGTTGTTACTTTAATGAGAGGTTGGTTGATTGTCTTTTCGAAATTGAGCATAATATCGGGTGTCACTTACATATAAGGAGAACTGATGAATGTGTATGAGCAGGGATTGATGAACCCAACGTTTTAACATTGGACCCGACGAGGGTATTTGTATACATAGCATTTATGTAGAGGGAACTTCTATTATGTAGTCGTAGGGTAATATACCATTAGTCCTGTTATATCTAGGAGTGCGTGTAGTAATTCTTTTAGGAGGGAAGGTATTCCTAACTCACTTTCTAAGGTTCAGATGAGTTTAAGTAAGATGTTTTCATGTATGTGGAAGGAAAGTTGGTGAGACCTAACGTTTGATTTGAATCATAGGTGGGCATAGGAGTGGATTCTCATTATTGATTAAAGAGGTGGGCCAGGTCCTCTTTATTGTTTAGACCTTTTGGGTGTAGGCAGTCCAGAAGGAAAATCCATTTCGACTCTGCCCTGAGAAGGATTTTTTCAAAGTCCCCTCCCCTCCAATTTTTCATTATTTTTTGTATGCCCATGAATCTCATCTCCTGTATTCTGCCATTGTGTTTATCTGAAAAATGTTTATATAGTATGGTGTCCTTATTTTGTTTTTCGATCAGTAATATATGCTCTCTCAGCCTATCTCTGAGGCTTCTTGAAGTCTGGCCGACATACTGGAGGCCACAGGAACACTCTATAAGATAGATGACCCCTGTGTCTTTGCATCTGATAAGGTCTTTAATTGTAAATTCTTCTCCAGTTTGGAATGAATGGACTTGTTTAGTCTTAATCCCTCTCTTGCAAGCTTTACAAGAGTGGCATGGGAAATACCCTTTCAGTGGTTTTCCCTGTAAGTCGTGTGTTTTTGTTTTTTTCTTTCGAGGCAAGCTTGGAGCTAATACGTTTTTTAGGTTACTTGTTTTTTTATATACAAAGCTGGGTCGATCAGGGAGTAAGTTCCCAATGATCTCGTCGTCCTTCAGCAGATGCCAGTGTTTTTTAAAAAAATTTTCCATAATATATCTGTTACTGCTGTACTCTGTGATCATTGGTACATTGAGTTTTCCTTCTGTCCCGTATCCTTTCTTTTCTTTGTACTTTGTTAGATCTTTCCTTTCCACCTTTCTTACTTCCTCTATCTTGAGGTTTAGATCTTCTTCCTTATAGCCTCGTTCTACAAACTTTTCTTTTAGACGGGTCACTTGTTTCTCCCAAGTTTGGATGTTCGAACAGTTTTTTCGAACTCTTAAAAATTGACTTTTGGGGATGTTGTTTATCCATTTTTCATGATGGCAACTGTTATAATGCACATAGTTGTTACTATCAACTGTTTTGAAGTGCGTGGACGTTTCCCTTTTGCTATTCTGGACTTCTATTTTTAAGTCCAGGAAGACTATTTCTTTTGGGCTCCAAATATGGGTAAATTTTAGATTTAGAACATTTTTGTTCATAATCTCAATAGTATATATGAGGTCTTGTGTTGTACCTTTCCAGATGATAAGAATATCATCGATATATCTGCGGTAGAGGACCAGGTCCGCGCTCGCTGGGCAGGAGTCCCAGAATATACTCTCCCATTTGCCCATGTATAAGTTGGCATAGCTGGGCGCGAACCTGGTCCCCATAGCTGTACCGCAGATTTGTTGGTAGTATATTCCTTCATTACAGAAGTAGTTGTGCTGTAGAATGTGTTGAATACTGTTCAATATAAACTTGGCCTGATCTTCCAACATCAAGGGATCTTTATCCAAGAACCATTTTATTGCTTCAAGTCCCTCTTTGTGGGGTATGCTGGTATATAAGGCGGCTACATCACAGGTGGCCATGATGTAGCCTTCTTCCCACGGGATCTCTTCCAGGATGTTTAGAGCCTGTGTGGAATCTTTCAAGTATGATGGGAGGGCCTTTACGTACTTCTGAAGATGTTGGTCGACGTATTCGGACAAGTTACTTGTGAGTGACCCGATTCCAGAAATAATCGGACGTCCGGGAGGGTCTATCAGGGTTTTATGTATCTTGGGTAAATGGTATATTATAGGTGTCATCGGATGTTTTATGTCTAGATATCTATGCTCTTTTTCGTTCAAAATGCCGGAATTTTTAGCTGTTTTGAGAAGTTCCTTGAGTTCTTCTTGATATTGTTTCACAGGATTATTCCTAAGCTTTAGATATGTTTTTTGGTCGTCGAGAAGACGTTGGTTCTCTGCATTGTACTTCTCCCTGTCGAGAATGACGATGCCCCCGCCTTTATCGGCTGGCTTAATCGTTAGTTGGTTGTTCGCCTCAAGTTTCCTGATGGTCTCTGTATGTTGTTTGGTTAGGTTGTGTTTAATCTTTTTCAAACTCTTTTGTTTGACATCTCTAATATCTTTGGTAACCATGATTTCAAATGCGTCAATGGCATTTCCTTTAGCATGGGTGGGATAGAAGCTGGACTTTGGTTTGAGTCCCGTGTGGATATATGGATCTTCAGCATCAGCTGAGGTGTAGCTTCTGGGTATCGTTGTATCAAGAGCAGTTTTTTGGAAATACCTTTTTAAGGTTAATTTCCTTATGAAATCCTTGGTACTCATAAATGTTTGGAATTTATCCATGCTCCTTGCCGGGGCAAAAGAGAGGCCATACTTCAGAACTTCCTTCTCTTCTTTTTTTATTTCATATGAACTAAGGTTGAAAATTCCATCTTCAGTGGCCCTCTTGTCGGATCCACGAGATGATGTAGGTATTTGTGTAAGATCCTTATTATCAATTGCCCCATCGCTTGTTATTGGGGTCTTATTTCTCTTCGTTTTATTTCCCCCACGTTTGCCTCTTGTCTTCTTTTTTTGTCTCCTTTGTGGTTCAGAGGTCTCCTCCTCTAATTCTTTCTCTTGTCCTTTACTGCTGGTTGATTCATTTCTAAAAAATGTGAAGATGAGGTGATTTGGTTTAAAATCGTCCCTGAGTTTGTGTCGGCATTCGACAGGCTTCTGTTGGGATGTCCGTTCTGTCTGTCAGACATATCAGGTTTTCTACAGTTCGTCATATCATGTGGTTTATAAGAACTTTTTCCATATTCTCCATGTGTTCCATCTCTTCTTGGCATGTCAGAATTTGCCCAATTCCCATGCCTCGAACTAGTGATGTAGTCATTATTTTGATCTCCTCCATGTTTTTGGACATCATAATAGTTTTGGGGATAATTTCCCCTATCATCTCTATAGTGGCGTCTTGGGCCTCTTCTGTGGTTCCATGATGAATAATTTGTTTGGCCGTAGTGTTCTCTATCTCTGTAGTTATGTCTAAAGGCTTTCTGATAGGGAGCCCTTTCCCATGGCCTTTGGGGGCTCTCATAGTGCCCATAGTAGGGTTCGGATCTATAGTGTTGTGGTCCCCAGTACATCTGTTCCTCCTTTCTATAATTAGAATTATCTCTATGGTTTGTTCTATTCCATTCTGGTCTGGTAGGACTATATTCTGAATGTAGCCTATCTTTCTGAAATCTGTTCACATGTGTTTTTTGTGGGCGAAACCTATTCTGCCCCGGTTGCTGTATATTCTGATTCATAACTTCTGGTTGTCTGTCATATGCCCTATTATCGTCAGGTTTTACCGATGTACTCCCTGCCATATGGTCAGTGTTTTGTGTGTGATCTGTGGTTTCAATTAATTCGTTATCACTAGCTCTTTTTTCGTCTAGTTCTCTCTTTAATTTTTTGGTCTTCTTTGTGATGACATCCTCTCTTATTTTAGTTACTTTTTTAACTAAATTTAATTTCTTTTCTGAAATGTCAATGCCAGAACTTTCTAAGTTCATCAATATCTGCTCATCCTCCTTGATTTCAATGTCCGTGTCATTTAATAGTTCATCCCTATAATCTATGATAATATTCATTAGGGTGACTGAGGCAGTGGCTAAAGCCTCTGCCCATCTAGAGGAATATTTGGGTTTGTGTATTGGAAAGGCACAATCTTTAGTGACCATTAAGCCCTTAGGTATAATTTTAAGTTCAATGCATTTTCGTAAGGATGATATGTCTGCCTTATACTTCACCTCTGATACTAATAATTTCTCTAGATTCTTAAAAATAGTCTGGACATCTAAACAGTCATCTTCTCCTTTTTCTAAATACGATGTGTCAAAATCAATGTCTTGTCTAATTGACAACAGAGTATCCATAGTATTGGCAGTTAGTGTATTCAAAGCTGCTAGGATGCCGGTTAGAAAAGAGAATCAATAGATAATAGTGGTGGTATTCCAGCGCTAAGAGTGCCCTAAGCTGTGACCGAAAAATGGGGTCTAACCTCCCCCAGAAAAAAGTATAACTGAGAAACAGGGATCGGTACAGCGCCAGAGGCCAAGGGACAAATATACAAAACTGCCGATACGTTTAAAAAATGTGGATTTATTACAATCAGATAAAATAATAAATTGTACAATAAGATGAGACCAAGTGGAGTAGTGGCAAAAATTGCCAAACAGATATTAAAACATATATAAAACCATAGGACGGTAAGTGGATTTAAAAAACTATAAAATCAGAAATAACTTGGCATTCATGTAATTAACGTAGAAGTCTAGGGTACATAAAAAGGTTGATAGCGCTGACTGAGAATTCAATGGGTGTGATGTGGTGGGTTCGTGGAGTGGGTTATGGATCCATATATAGTGTACACTGTGGTGAAGTGTGGGAGGTGCGTGCAAAGTGGTGCAAAATTATGAGAATAGCCCTTTTAAGAGTAGACCTGGATGTGGATGCTTGAAAGCTACCAGAGAACGAATACAATGTAGCAAAATACAACACAGTAAAAATGGTTACAGGTGGAATGTGAGAGAGTGCAACACAGTCAAAATAATAAAACTGGATGTAAAATCACAAATAAAAAATACACATGAATAAATATCAAATGGGAACTAGGACTCCGACATAAAAACAAAGGATATCCAATCAAAAATAGTGAGGGGTCCTAAAAAACAAATAGGATGAAAAATGAAAGTCAAATAAATAGTCAATGAAAAATCCAAAAAACAGAATTTATGTTTACCTGATAAATTACTTTCTCCAACGGTGTGTCCGGTCCACGGCGTCATCCTTACTTGTGGGATATTCTCTTCCCCAACAGGAAATGGCAAAGAGCCCAGCAAAGCTGGTCACATGATCCCTCCTAGGCTCCGCCTACCCCAGTCATTCGACCGACGTTAAGGAGGAATATTTGCATAGGAGAAACCATATGGTACCGTGGTGACTGTAGTTAAAGAAAATAAATTATCAGACCTGATTAAAAAACCAGGGCGGGCCGTGGACCGGACACACCGTTGGAGAACTTAATTTATCAGGTAAACAAAAATTCTGTTTTCTCCAACATAGGTGTGTCCGGTCCACGGCGTCATCCTTACTTGTGGGAACCAATACCAAAGCTTTAGGACACGGATGAAGGGAGGGAGCAAATCAGGTCACCTAAATGGAAGGCACCACGGCTTGCAAAACCTTTCTCCCAAAAATAGCCTCAGAAGAAGCAAAAGTATCAAACTTGTAAAATTTGGTAAAAGTGTGCAGTGAAGACCAAGTCGCTGCCCTACATATCTGATCAACAGAAGCCTCGTTCTTGAAGGCCCATGTGGAAGCCACAGCCCTAGTGTAATGAGCTGTGATTCTTTCGGGAGGCTGCCGTCCGGCAGTCTCGTAAGCCAATCTGATGATGCTTTTAATCCAAATTAAACACTAAAAAACTCTAAGCCATCTCCGTGGAGATGTTGCCTGTACAACGGCAAAGAGAATGACTGGGGTAGGCGGAGCCTAGGAGGGATCATGTGACCAGCTTTGCTGGGCTCTTTGCCATTTCCTGTTGGGGAAGAGAATATCCCACAAGTAAGGATGACGCCGTGGACCGGACACACCTATGTTGGAGAAATTGATGCTCAACAAAGGAGGGATGGCGAACAAAGTCAGTGCAAAAATCGGTGGAAAAAGACAAAAAAAGCAGGCATAAAAAGTTAATCCATTTGTTATCCAAATTGTGACCAATAGGTGATCCAAATATATCGCAGTGGTGATAAAAAATATAGTCTAATCACAACAAAGCCAGGTGAAAAAAAGATAATATAAAACAAAGTGTAATGGGTGAGACAAGATAAATTCCAGGGATCCCAATGAACTTTAGGCAATCAGCGGCTCAATATTGTCGTCCCTAGTATATTCCTGCAACCCAAAATAACAACATAGCGTAATACAGTAAGAAATAGTAATAATCGAGTTGAAAAAGTGCTTACCAAAGGGTCTACGCGTTTCGGTCCTCAAAAGACCTTTTTCAAGACTGATCCAGTGGTAAGCAAAGCATCTTTAAATAGGGGTTTACTGGAATACCCGGATGTGGCTTACAGAACATTCCACTTCCGGTTCCGCTCGGTTTTTGGAAATAAATTGCTTTAATTTGTCAGATATATGGATTATTTGTCAATATATTTCATGTCATATAAGGGGTATTTCAGTGAACGTGCTTATGGCAACATTATTGCATGTATTTGGATGTATCAAAAACCGGAAAGCGAAAGTGGTGACTTCACTTCCGGTTTACGGACCAGACTAGCATGCCTCTGTATCCTCACCTGATATTCAGTACATCCAAATTAAACAACTGTTGCAGCATGCTAACCAATTAGCGGCGATAACCCCAGACCCCCTGCCTTTTGGGTACTTGCAAAAAGAAACAATAGTCAGTTGGAGATGCCATATGTATCTCTTAAGTGTATTTTGCAGCACTTGTGGTAATCGAAAGTAACTGAAAATAAAATGTAATACAGAGCACGGTCACTGTTTAGACCATCTTTGTATATTGGAAGTTTCGAGTGCCCTATTTTGGACTCAACGGGTCTTGATATATATTCATACATGTGTACAGTATATGACATTATCATAATATCATGGCCCAATTTCTTATTAGGCAGGGTATTTTAGTCAAATAACAGTACATCTTGTTATCCACGTTTTGAAAAGTGGATTGATATGGTGCCTTGGGTTATCATGAACTGGTACCAGGCAGTGGTTTTACTATAATTTTTGTATGGTATAGAGGCCAATCGTTCATAGGTGGTGCCTATGATCAGATTGTTTATGTTGGTAATATTGAGGAAACGTTTTTCGCTATAGAACAGAAATCTATTGGATGTGGTATAGCATTTACTTTAGAAAATAGCAATTGAGGTTGGCAATGTTATCCTAATATGGGTACTCAAATATATTTTTTATTTTAGTATTTGTTAAGTGTGAGGTAAATGCTATACCACATCCAATAGATTTCTGTTCTATAGCGAAAAACGTTTCCTCAATATTACCAACATAAACAATCTGATCATAGGCACCAGCTATGAACGATTGGCCTCTATACCATACAAAAATTATAGTAAAACCACTGCCTGGTACCAGTTCATGATAACCCAAGGCACCATATCAATCCACTTTTCAAAACGTGGATAACAAGATGTACTGTTATTTGACCAAAATACCCTGCCTAATAAGAAATTGGGCCATGATATTATGATAATGTCATATACTGTACACATGTATGAATATATATCAAGACCCGTTGAGTCCAAAATAGGGCACTCGAAACTTCCAATATACAAAGATGGTCTAAACAGTGACCGTGCTCTGTATTACATTTTATTTTCAGTTACTTTCGATTACCACAAGTGCTGCAAAATACACTTAAGAGATACATATGGCATCTCCAACTGACTATTGTTTCTTTTTGCAAGTACCCAAAAGGCAGGGGGTCTGGGGTTATCGCCGCTAATTGGTTAGCATGCTGCAACAGTTGTTTAATTTGGATGTACTGAATATCAGGTGAGGATACAGAGGCATGCTAGTCTGGTCCGTAAACCGGAAGTGAAGTCACCACTTTCGCTTTCCGGTTTTTGATACATCCAAATACATGCAATAATGTTGCCATAAGCACGTTCACTGAAATACCCCTTATATGACATGAAATATATTGACAAATAATCCATATATCTGACAAATTAAAGCAATTTATTTCCAAAAACCGAGCGGAACCGGAAGTGGAATGTTCTGTAAGCCACATCCGGGTATTCCAGTAAACCCCTATTTAAAGATGCTTTGCTTACCACTGGATCAGTCTTGAAAAAGGTCTTTTGAGGACCGAAACGCGTAGACCCTTTGGTAAGCATCTTTTCAACTCGATTATTACTATTTCTTACTGTATTACGCTATGTTGTTATTTTGGGTTGCAGGAATATACTAGGGACGACAATATTGAGCCGCTGATTGCCTAAAGTTCATTGGGATCCCTGGAATTTATCTTGTCTCACCCATTACACTTTGTTTTATATTCTCTTTTTTTCACCTGGCTTTGTTGTGATTAGACTATTTTTTATCACCACTGCGATATATTTGGATCACCTATTGGTCACAATTTGGATAACAAATGGATTAACTTTTTATGCCTGCTTTTTTTGTCTTTTTCCACCGATTTTTGCACTGACTTTGTTCTTCATCCCTCCTTTGTTGAGCATCAATTTTTGGATTTTTCATTGACTATTTATTTGACTTTCATTTTTCATCCTATTTGTTTTTTAGGACCCCTCACTATTTTTGATTGGATATCCTTTGTTTTTATGTCGGAGTCCTAGTTCCCATTTGATATTTATTCATGTGTATTTTTTATTTGTGATTTTACATCCAGTTTTATTATTTTGACTGTGTTGCACTCTCTCACATTCCACCTGTAACCATTTTTACTGTGTTGTATTTTGCTACATTGTATTCGTTCTCTGGTAGCTTTCAAGCATCCACATCCAGGTCTACTCTTAAAAGGGCTATTCTCATAATTTTGCACCACTTTGCACGCACCTCCCACACTTCACCACAGTGTACACTATATAAGAATCCATAACCCACTCCACGAACCCACCACATCACACCCATTGAATTCTCAGTCAGCGCTATCAACCTTTTTATGTACCCTAGACTTCTACGTTAATTACATGAATGCCAAGTTATTTCTGATTTTATAGTTTTTTAAATCCACTTACCGTCCTATGGTTTTATATATGTTTTAATATCTGTTTGGCAATTTTTGCCACTACTCCACTTGGTCTCATCTTATTGTACAATTTATTATTTTATCTGATTGTAATAAATCCACATTTTTTAAACGTATCGGCAGTTTTGTATATTTGTCCCTTGGCCTCTGGCGCTGTACCGATCCCTGTTTCTCAGTTATACTTTTTTCTGGGGGAGGTTAGACCCCATTTTTCGGTCACAGCTTAGGGCACTCTTAGCGCTGGAATACCACCACTATTAGCCCTTTAGAGATGTCCTATAGCATTCAGGGGACTCCTGGAGGAAGCTGGATGTCTCAGTCTGTAAAAGATACTGCGCAAAAAAGCACTAAATTAGGCCCCTCCCACTCATAGTAACACAGTGGAAAGCCTCAAGAATCTGTTTCTAGGCAAATTTAAGCCAGCCATGTGGAAAAAAACTAGGCCCCAATAAAGTTTTATCACCAAAGTATATATAAAAATGTTTAAACATGCCAGCAAACGTTTTATATTGCAAATATAAAAGAGTATTACCTCAGAAAGTAAGCATGATACCAGTCGCTATTAAATCACTGTATTCAGGCTTACCTTACATAAATCTGGTATCAGCAGCATTTTCTAGCATTCACATCTTCTAGAAAAATCTTAACTGCACATACCTCATAGCAGGATAACCTGCACGCCATTCCCCCGCTGAAGTTATCTCTCTCTTCAGTCATGTGTGAGAACAGCAATGGATCTTAGTTACAACCTGCTAAGATCATAGAAATCACAGGCAGATTCTTCTATTTTTCTGCCTGGAACAAAATAGTACAACTCCGGTACCATTTAAAAATAATAAACTTTTGATTGAAGCAAGATAACAGCTACATTTCACCACTTTCCTCTTACTACCTCCATGCTTGTTGAGAGTTGCAAGAGAATGACTGGATATGGCAGTTAGGGGAGGAGCTACATAGCAGCTCTGCTGTGGGTGATCCTCTTGCAACTTCCTGTTGGGAAGGAGAATATCCCACAAGTAATGGATGATCCGTGGACTGGATACACCTTACAAGAGAAATAGAAACCTTTTCACTGCAATGTAAATTTAAATTTTTATTGTCTTCCAAACCTGGTCGTCCAATCAGGGCTGACAACCGAGGTTGGAATATGGCGGCACTTCGCATGCGCAAGCTCTATCTATGTCATTGAAGTCGTCACTCGCTGGATGTCTCTGCTGAGTGTAGGAGACCCGCTTGATCGTTCGCAGATCAGAAGAGTGAGCTGCGCAGACAAGGGAAGTTGTGTCCGCTCAGAGAATCGTCCTGGTACTAACGAGCAATTTTACTTGTATGGCAATAAGATATTCTTAAGTTGTTATTGACATAAATTATATTAAAATAAATAATATTTTATCATCTTGGCTCTCTAATTTTTAATATATTAACAGTAAATAATTGTTTTAAAATCAACTTGGTATTGATTTTTGGTTCAGCACCTGAGTAGGGCCTGCAGATTGATGGATACATTTAGCAAACTATTACCTGGCACTAATCTGGTTCAGAACTAAAAATGGGTATTTTCCTAAGCTTACATCCCAGTAAAAAAAAAAAGTGTATAAAAGGAGCTCACGTCCTGTTTATATCCACACAGAAATCAGTGGCCCAAAGGATGTTAACCCATTTAAAATACCAATTAAAACATAACCAAAATTGTGCCATGTTTTGCCATCTGTTTATTGCAATAAAACAAGTATTTGTATAAAATGTAAGTTTGGAAAGTGTATTTTATTTAAACTAAAAATAACTGTAGATATTCCGTTTACAAAGCTTTATTTTGCTAATAAAGCTGACGAAATAAGAAGACAACGTCAGCCTTGTACATTTTGCAGCTTTCTTGTACTTAAAGAAAAAGCAATCTATGAGACATATCCAGGCAGCATTATCAAATATTCATAAAATAAGTATGACTTTCATTCATCTTTTTTTTTTACTGTTCTCTTTATCTTACTTTTCTTTTACCTTTTAAAACGAGTGCTTCCATCGATGTAACTCTGCCTTTGCATTTTTTTTTATGACGTTTCTAATAGAGACCGTTTCAATTGGTTCCCCACTGGTGTCCCAACATACCCAATTACCGCCCACCAATGTATGTACGCAGGCGCGTCTTTCTTGATATTGCGGCCGTATCATATGCGAGTCCGTATATAATGCATGCGCGTCTTTCTTGATATTGCGGCCGTATCATATGCGAGTCCGTACATAGTGCATGCGCGTCTTTCTTGATATTGCGGCCGTATCATATGCGAGTCCGTATATAATGCATGCGCGTCTTTCTTGATATTGCGGCCGTATCATATGTGAGTCCGTATATAACGCATGCGCATTACCCTTTTTGAAGGCATCTGTTCCAGCAACGCTATTTTGCGATCGTAGTAACTATTTGATTCATTTGAAAAAATATTTAGTACGTATATGCAATGTTATTTGGCTCGTTTCCAATATTAAATAATTCAATGTTAACAAACTTTATTGTAATGATCAACGGATGTCGTTATTATAATGCACGAAATACGGGGAACAAGTTATGGGCATGCACGATATGACGAGACGAACGCAAAAGCGCACGAAGGTACACAAAAGAGCGGGTGGGACTGATCTTACGTGTAATGTACATAGATACGGAAATGGTCGGTGGGAGGAGTAACAACGGAATCGATAGACGATTTATGATATAAATAACTTTGAAAACATAATTTATGTAAGAACTTACCTGATAAATTCATTTCTTTCATATTAGCAAGAGTCCATGAGCTAGTGACATATGGGATATACATTCCTACCAGGAGGGGCAAATTTTCCCAAACCTCAAAATGCCTATAAATACACCCCTCGCCACACCCACAATTCAGTTTAACAAATAGCCAAGAAGTGGGGTGATAAGAAAGGTGCGAAAGCATCAAAATAAGGAATTGGAATAATTTTGCTTTATACAAAAAAATCATAACCACCACAAAAAGGGTGGGTCTCATGGACTCTTGCTAATATGAAAGAAATGAATTTATCAGGTAAGTTCTTACATAAATTATGTTTTCTTTCATGTAATTAGCAAGAGTCCATGAGCTAGTGACGTATGGGATAGTAGATACCCAAGATGTGGAACTTCCACGCAAGAGTCACTAGAGAGGGAGGGATAAAATAAAGACAGCCAATTCCCCTGAAAAAATAATCCACAACCCAAATCAAAAGTTTTAATCTAAATAATGAAAAAAACTGAAATCATAAGCAGAAGAATCAAACTGAAACAGCTGCCTGAAGTACTTTTCTACCAAAACTGCTTCAGAAGAAGAGAAAACATCAAAATGGTAGAATTTAGTAAAAGTATGCAAAGAAGACCAAGTTGCTGCTTTGCAAATCTGATCAACAGAAGCTTCATTCCTAAAAGCCCAGGAAGTAGAAACTGACCTAGTAGAATGAGCCGTAATCCTTTGAGGCGGGGACTTACCCGACTCCACATAAGCATGATGAATCAAAGACTTTAACCAAGATGCTAAAGAAATGGCAGAAGCTTTCTGACCTTTCCTGGAACCAGAAAAGATAACAAATAGACTAGAAGTCTTTCTAAAATCTTTAGTAGCTTCAACATAATATTTCAAAGCTCTTACTACATCCAAAGAATGTAAAGATCTCTCCTTTGAATTCTTAGGATTAGGGCACAATGAAGGGACAACAATTTCTCTACTAATGTTGTTAGAATTCACAACCTTAGGTAAAAATTGAAATGAAGTCCGCAACACTGCCTTATCCTGATGAAAAATCAGAAAAGGAGATTCACAAGAAAGAGCAGATAACTCAAACTCTTCTAGCAGAAGAGATAGCCAAAAGGAACAAAACTTTCCAAGAAAGTAATTTAATATCCAGAGAATGCATAGGTTCAAACGGAGGAGCCTGTAAAGCCCTCAGAACCAAATTAAGACTCCAAGGAGGAGAGATTGACTTAATGACAGACTTGATATGAACCAAAGCCTGTACAAAACAATGAATATCAGGAAGATTAGCAATCTTTCTGTGAAAAAGAACAGAAAGAGCAGAGATTTGCCTTTTCAAAGAACTTGTAGATAAACCTTTACCCAAACCATCCTGAAGAAACTGTAAAATTCTAGGAATTCTAAAAGAATGCCAAGAGAATTTATGAGAAGAACACCAAGAAATGTAAGTCTTCCAGACTCGATAATAAATCTTCCGAGACACAGATTTACGAGCCTGTAACATAGTATTAATTACTGAGTCAGAGAAACCTCTATGACTAAGAATCAAGCGTTCAATTTCCATATCTTCAAATTTAATGATTTGAGATCCTGATGGAAAAAAGGGCCTTGAGATAGAAGGTCTGGTCTTAACGGAAGTGTCCAAGGTTGGCAACTGGCCATCCGAATGAGAACGCGTACCAAAACCTGTGAGGCCAAGCTGGAGCCACCAGCAGTACAAACGAACGTTCCATTAGAATTTTGGAGATCACTCTTGGAAGAAGAACTAGAGGCGGAAAGATATAGGCAGGATGATAATTCCAAGGAAGCGACAACGCGTCCACTGCTTCCGCCTGAGGATCCCTGGATCTGGACAGATACCTGGGAAGTTTTTTTGTTTAGATGAGAGGCCATCAGATCTATTTCTGGAAGACCCCAGATTTGAACAATCTGAAGAAATACCTCTGGGTGAAGAGACCATTCGCCCGGATGTAACGTCTGGCGACTGAGATAATCCGCTTCCCAATTGTCTACACCTGGGATGTGAACCGCAGAAATTAGACAGGAGCTGGATTCCACCCATACAAGTCTTTGAAGAAACAACACAAGTTGATTCGTATGAGATTCTGCAGAATGTAAAGACTGAGCAAGTACCAAGATATCGTCCAAATAAGGAAATACAGCAATACCCTGTTCTCTGATGACAGAGAGAAGGGCACCGAGAACCTTTGAAAAGATCCTTGGAGCTGTTGCTAGGCCAAACGGAAGGGCAACAAACTGGTAATGCTTGTCTAGAAAAGAGAATCTCAGAAACTGATAGTGATCTGGTTGAATTGGAATATGAAGATATGCATCCTTTAAATCTATTGTGGACATATAATGCCCTTGCTGAACAAAAGGCAGAATAGTCCTTATAGTCACCATTTTGAATGTTGGTATTCTTACATAACGATTCAATATTTTTAGATCCAGAACCGGTCTGAAGGAATTCTCCTTCTTTGGTACAATGAATAGATTTGAGTAAAACCCCAGACCCCGTTCCAGAACTGGAACTGGCACAATTACCCCAGCCAACTCTAGATCTGAAACACATTTCAGAAATGCCTGAGCCTTTACTGGGTTTACTGGAATGCGAGAGAGAAAAAATCTTCTCACAGGAGGTCTTATCTTGAAACCTATTCTGTATCCTTGAGAAACAATGTTCTGAATCCAAAGACTGTGAACCGAATTGATCCAAATATCTTTGAAAAATCGTAACCTGCCCCCTACCAGCTGTGCTGGAATGAGGGCCGCACCTTCATGTGGATTTGGGAGCTGGTTTTGACTTTCAAAAAAGGCTTGGATTTATTCCAGACTGGAGAAGGCTTCCAAACGGAAACCGTTCCTTTAGGGGAAGGGTCAGGCTTCTGTTATTTGTTCTGACGAAAGGAACGAAAATTATTAGCCCTGAATTTACCTTTAGATTTTTTGTCCTGCGGCAAAAAGGATCCTTTCCCCCCAGTAACAGTTGAAATAATAGAATCCAACTGTGAACCAAATAATTTATTACCTTGGAAAGAAAGAGAAAGCAAAGTTGACTTAGAAGTCATATCTGCATTCCAAGATTTAAGCCATAAAGCTCTTCTAGCTAAAATAGCTAAAGACATATACCTGACATCAATTCTAATGACATCAAAAATGGCATCTCAAATAAAGTTATTAGCATGTTGAAGAAGTTTAATAATGCTATAAACATTGTGGTCTGACACTTGTTGTGCTAAAGCCTCCAACCAGAAAGTTGAAGCTGCAGCAACATCAGCCAAAGAAATAGCAGGTCTAAGAAGATTACCTGAACATAAATAAGCTCTCCTTAGAAAGGATTCAATCTTCCTGTCTAAAGGATCCTTAAAGGAAGTACTATCCGCCGTAGGAATAGTAGTACGTTTAGCAAGAGTAGAAATAGCTCCATCAACTTTAGGGATTTTATCCCAAAATTCTAATCTATCAGATGGCACAGGGTACAATTTCTTAAACCTTTGAGAAGGAGTAAATGAAGTACCCAGACTATTCAATTCCCTAGAAATTACTTCTGAAATAGCATCAGGAACTGGAAAAACTTCAGGAATAACTACATGAGGTTTAAAAACCGAATTTAAACGCTTAGTAGATTTAGTATCAAGAGGACTAGACTCTTCCATATCTAATGCAATTAGCACTTCTTTAAGTAAAGAACGAATAAACTCCATCTTAAATAAATATGAAGATTTATCAGTGTCAATATCTGAGGTAGAATCTTCTGAACCAGATAGATCCTCATCAGAAACAGATAAGTCAGAATGATGACGGTCACTTAAAAATTCATCTGAAATATGAGAAGTTTCATAAGACCTTTTACGCTTACTGGAAGGAGGAATAACAGACAGAGCCTTCCTAATAGATTTAGAAACAAATTCTTTTACATTAACAGGGACATCCTGAACATTAGATGTTGAAGGAACAACAACAGGTAATGGATTATTACTAATGGAAATACAATCTGCATTAGAAAGTTTATCATGACAGTTATCACAAACAACAGCTGGAGGAACAGATACCAAAAGTTTACAACAGATGCACTTAACTTTGGTAGAACCAGCATCAGGCAGCGTCTTTCCAGAAGTAGATTCTGATCCAGGGTCATGTTGAGACATCTTGCAATATGTAATAGAAAAAACAACATATAAAGCAAAATTATCAAATTCCTTAAATGACAGTTTCAGGAATGGCAAAAAATGCCAAATGAACAAGCCTCTAGCAACCAGAAGCAATAAAAAATGAGACTGAAATAATGTGAAAAAAAGGTGGAGACAAGAATGACGCCCACATTTTTTGGCGCCAAGAATGACGCCCACATTATTGGCGCCAAGAATGACGCCCACATTATTGGCGCCAAGTACAACGCCCATATTTTTTGGCGCCAAGTATGACACCACTTCCTGTGACGTCGAAAAAAACGACGCCCACAATTTTGGCGCAAAAAAAAACGTCTGAACGTCAAAAAATGACGCAACCATGCATAAACTTCCGGCGTCAATTAGGGCGTCTGAAATGAATTTTTTGCGCCAAAAAAGTCAGCGCCAAGAATGACGCAATAAATTGAAGCATTTTCAGCCCCCGCGAGCCTAACAGCCCACAGGGAAAAAAGGTCAATTGAAAAAAATTCTTAAAAGGTAAGAAAAAAATATTTCATATGCATTATCCCAATAATGAAACTGACTGTCTGAAAATAAGGAATACTGATTATCCTGAATCAAGGCAAATATAAGTTTAAAGACATATATTTAGAACTTTACATATAAAGTGCCCAACCATAGCTTAGAGTGTCATAATAAAATAAGACTTACTTACCCTAAGACACTCATCTACATATAGTATACAGCCAAACCAGTACTGAAACGAGAATCAGTAGAGGTAATGGTATATAAGAGTATATCGTGGATCTGAAAAGGGAGGTAAGAGATGAATCTCTACGACCGATAACAGAGAACCTATGAAATAGATCCCGTAGAAGGAGACCATTGAATTCAAATAGGCAATACTCTCTTCACATCCCTCTGACATTCACTGCACTCTGAGAGGAAAACCGGGCTCCAGCCTGCTGCGAAGCGCATATCAACGTAGAATCTAGCACAAACTTACTTCACCACCTCCATGGGAGGCAAAGTTTGTAAAACTGAATTGTGGGTGTGGTGAGGGGTGTATTTATAGGCATTTTGAGGTTTGGGAAACTTTGCCCCTCCTGGTAGGAATGTATATCCCATACGTCACTAGCTCATGGACTCTTGCTAATTACATGAAAGAAATCAGCATATTTAGAGGAAATTATTTTTTAGCGACCATTAATCTCTCATATACGGCAATTCATAATCTTAATGCAGAGGCTGAAAATTATTTTCCTTTAATGTTCATTCACAATAGTTACCTTATAAGTGACAGTCACAGTGATTACCTTATAAATGACAGTCACAGTTGTTACCTTATAAGTGACAGTCACAGTGATTACCTTATAAATGACAGTCACAGTGATTACCATATAAATGACAGTCACAGTAGTTACCTTATAAGTGACACTCACAGTGATTACCTTATAAGTGACACTCACAGTGGTTACCTTATAAGTGACACTCACAGTGGTTACCTTATAAATGACAGTCACAGTGGTTACCTTATAAGTGACACTCACAGTGGTTACCTTATAAGTGACACTCACAGTGATTACCTTATAAGTGACAGTCACAGTGATTACCTTATAAATGACAGTCACAGTGATTACCTTATAAATGACAGTCACAGTGATTACCTTATAAGTGACAATCACAGTGGGGGGCGGAGCCGACCAGCGCCGAAGATGGTCGTGTAAGTGAGGAGCTCCGTGCAGATAACAACTAAAGCACTTACAGTTGGCGACATCAATGCACCTTACCAGCTGAAATTACTCCCTACCGGTAAGCTGCACATTGCGGAGCTCAGAGAGGAGACCGGAGGAGGAAAGTGTTATCACTATCTTGGGCAATCTAACAGAGCGCGGTATGCGGCCTGCCCGCTTCACCTCCACTACACTAATGATCTCCCGCAGCCCTTGCAAACGGGCACTGATGCGATCGGTGGCCTTTACATAATCAAAGAGCAGAGAGTTTGCAGCCGGATCCAAGAGTCGAATGTAAGACAAGCTGCAGAAGCAGGTACAAGCTCATAACATAGAACTTTTACATCAGACAAAAGGCGCGAAAGACGCCATGTTGATTTGCTTATAATGATTTGCTTGCTGACACAGCCATGATCGTTAAAACCAGAACAGATTATATTTGATGCCTATATGAATGACTGTGCAGGGGGCTTACGGTTTGGGAATATTCCATGTCAATTAACACACAGAGGGCTGCAGCACTGGGGTTTTATATTATACACTGTGTGCAGTGAGCTTAAGTCCTTACTTATTTCCCTTGTGGAATTCAGTTTATAACAGATAGGCTGCACTGTTGCAGTCCTAGCTCAGAGAGCCCAAGTCTTTTTGCAGCATAGCCTAGTGTTTATACTCAGTACCAAGAGACATTTTATTTACACAATAAATATGGCATCAAAACGCCCTGCAAGAGCAGATAAGTCCTCTAAAGGTGGGGGCACACCTAACCCTAGATTACACAATTTTTTCAAAACAGCTGAAACTGTATCCACAGAGCCTAGGGAAGAGGAGGAAAACACCACTGATACCACAGAATCTGAAGCAGACATAGAGGCTCAGGCCCCGCTAACAAGAGCAGATTTACAATCTCTACCAACCAAAGAGGACTTTACTGCCCTGATTTCTCATGTTACCCAGATTATGAAGTCAAGTATAACAGAGGTTAAAAAAGAAGTCAATGAGATTGGCAACCGCATAATGGCGTTAGAAGAAGATGCAGAGTTGACTAACACATACCTTGACCAACATGCCAGGCAGTCCTCTCACCATCAAACCCTAATAGCACAGCTGCAAGACCAGGTAGAGGACCTGGACAATAGAGGGCGACGCCAGAATGTTAGGTTAAGGGGTATACCGGAAACGGTCAAATCGGAATCACTTCTCCCCTACCTGCAGAGACTGTTTAACTCTATCACCAACAACAGAGAGGAGGTAGACTACCCCTTGGATAGATACCATAGGGCATTGAGACCGGTCCCCAAAGACAATGCACCACCTTGGGATGTAATCATTAAGTTTACTAGCTTCAGGGACAAAGAAAACATCCTATCTGCTGCAAGACAAAAACACCCTCTCTCATTTGAAGGTCACCCCATCCTTTTCTTTGCGGATCTCAGTCCCATGACACTCTCTAGAAGGAGAGAAACAAGATATCTTACACTGCATTTAAGAGACCTAGGGATACCATATAGGTGGGGCTTCCCCTTCTGTTTAAAAGTAGTTAAAGGAAACACTACAGCCATATACAGAACCCAGGAGGACATTGATCACTTTTGCTCGCAGCTAAATATACCAAAACCCACTTTGCCAAGCCTGAAGACTGGGACTGATAATAAAATGGACACTGTCGAAGTACTACCAAAGTCTCCACTTGCAGGATGGAACAAAGTGGTCAAAAAGAAAAAGAACAAAAATCAGGAAGGGGGACGCACCCTTTCTCCAACACATGTAGACCCCACTTGAAGATATGTTACTCGAATGGAGTCACATTATATTTAAGGATGGTAACCCCAGTTACCTGAAAGGTGATAATTCGGTCATGTTTCTGTTTTTGTTTAGGTCAATGTCATAAATTGACCATACTAGTTCACTTAAGCTAGATACTGTGAAAATATTATACAGTTTATTGTTCGTTAGTTGCAAAACTGTTTAAACAATGTGATTTTAAATTTGAAGGTTGTTATTTCACGTCACAAAGTGACTTGAACCCCCCCGTGTTACCATTCAGTTTGCGATCTCTTGCTAGAAGGGATCTCTTATTGTTTATTCAATATGAATCTGAGTATTTTTATGAGTATTTTCATGTTTGTAATTTTTTTGTTGTTCCAATACAGACCCTGCAGGACCCTAGGAAGCCTTTCTTCCTCCTCTCTCTCTTCTTTTCTATTCTATTCTGTCTCTCTCTCCCCCTCTAGGCTGATAAACATGCCATGGACTGGTGTACACAGATTGCTGATTAGGACGATAAACTGTGAGTATGGCTATGCCCAGCTCATCTGGGTGGATACACTGTTGACGCTTCACTGCACCCTCTACAGCACAAATGACAAATAACAAAATTAAACTAATTTCCCAGAATTTCAAGGGGTTAAATTCGCCCACTAAAAGATCGGTAGCATTATCTAGTTTTAAAAAAATGGCAGGGGGAATAATATTAGTTCAAGAGACGCACTTTGCTAGAGATAACATGCCCCACTTCCACAACAAAGAATTTCCCGTAGGCTATTATGCATCTAATATAAAAAAAAAAAAATGGGGTGGGCATATTGTTCCATAAAAAAATACCCTTCCAACTGCTACATAAAGTGGAGGACACAGACGGTAGATGGATCATTCTAGTGGGCAAATTATATCATAAGACTATAACGCTAGTTAATATATATGCCCCAAATCATAAACAAGGGAAATTTTTTCAAAAATTAACGAACGTCATTCTAGCAGAATATAAAGGGACATTGATTCTCACAGGAGATCTTAATGTAGCTCTTGAACCCGACATGGACTGCTCAGCTGGTCGTAGTCCAGTTGCTCCAGCATCAATTCGTAAAATATGCATGAACCTTAGGAAACTGACCTTGCTAGACTCCTGGAGAATAAGTCACCCAGGACAAAGAAACTTTACCTTTTATTCCCATCCCCATAAGAGTTACTCCCGCATTGATTATGTATTTACAGACCAAACGACATATAGCTTAGTTTCAGATTCAAATATAGAGACTGTCAGCTGGTCTGATCATGCCGCTGTTAGCATTGACCTTAGATGGTCGGAGAAGCCTATTACACCTTATATTTGGAGGTTAGACGAAACACTTTTACATAAGCCTATAATATTGGATAGAATCACAACCTCTATGAAAGAGTTCTTTAGCTTCAACCCACATCAACACACTTCTTGCTTAATAACATGGGAAGCCCATAAAGCGGTAATGAGGGGAGAGTTTATCAAACAGAAGGCCATACTCACTAAACAATATTGCACAGCATATAGGGAGGCTGTGGCCACCCTGCAATCGGCTGAAAACTTACATACGACCAATCCTCAGGATCCTTCCCTAAGTCAGCAGCTTTGTTTAGCCAGAGGGAATCTCAACCACTTAATATACAAAGAGGCTCAGGATAGGGCTTTTTACCTCAAAAAAGTACACTATGCGGAATCGAATAAGGCAGGAACTCTCCTAGCAAGGCTGCTGCGCATAAAAAGAAATAACACATACATACACAAGATAAGAACTCCGGGGGGCGAACACATACAAGACTCTAAGGGCATAGTTGAAGGTTTTAAAACATATTATAGAGACCTGTATAATTTGCCGGTACCGACTTCTTTAAATAGGAGGGAAGACCATATTACATATCTAAATGAGATAGACCTCCCAACGTTACCACCTGAACTCATGGAGGAACTAGAAAGCCCTATTACACAACAAGAAGTAGTGGCGGTAATCAATAGCCTACCAGGTCATAAAAGTCCTGGACCGGATGGCTTCTCTAACGCTTACTATAAGCAATTTAAGGATATATTAGCCCCACACTTAACTAGCCTATTCACTGCAATAGATGAAGACACGACATGGTCTAAACAGATATTAGAAGCACACATAGCGATCATACCCAAACCGGGGAAAGATAACACCAGAGTAGAAAATTATAGGCCTATATCTTTACTAAACTCAGATATAAAGATTTATACAAAAATTTTGGCCAAAAGATTAAACAAAATATTACCTCAACTAATCCATGTAGACCAATCGGGTTTTGTCCCCGGCAGGGAAGCTAGGGACAATACTATACGCACGATACACCTCATAGAACGTGTAAATAGAAATAGAGAACCAACAATCTTTATTTCTACAGATGCCAAGAAGGCGTTTGATCGTCTGGATTGGGGGTTCCTCGAGACATGCTTAGTTAGATTTGGCTTTGGAACCAAAATGATAGCAAGAATTTTTAGTGTTTATAATAAACCCTCTGCGAGGGTGAAGGCCAACGATACTCTATCAGATAGTTTTCAGATATATAACGGGACAAGGCAAGGATGTCAATTATCCCCGCTTCTGTTTGCATTGTCTATGGAGGGTCTAGAAGCACATATCCGTGAAAATGATAAGATCCATGGGATTAAAATAGGCCCGAACGAATATAAACTCACTTTGTACGCGGACGATGTATTAATATCCATGACATCACCGACCACATCGTTCCCATACTTGCTATCTGAATTCAAAAAGTTTGGAGAGATTTCAAATTTTCTAATAAACCCGCAAAAATCAGAAATCCTTAACATAAATATGAATGCTGAACAATTCTCACTTTTGAAACACATTTGCCCATATAAATTACAAAATCTTAGGATTAAATATTTAGGCATTGCACTCCCTTGACATCTCAACTATACCAGCAAAATTATGTACCCCTGCTACAAAAATTAAAAACGGAACTAAACACTTGGCAAGATAAACCTTTGTCCTGGTGGGGTAGGATACAGGCTATCAAAATGACCATATTACCACAAATTTTGTACATTTTACAAACAGTCCCGGTGTCTCTCCCTAGAGCTTTCCTGTCTAATATCCAAAAGAACATTAACCTATTCATATGGGGGAAAATTAGGCCCAGAATAAATAAGACGACTATGTATAGACCTTTGGGTAGTGGGGGTATTGGGGTTCCTAACATTGAGAGGTATTACAACGCGATAATACTCCAGCGAGTGCTGGATTGGCACGGTAAAATAGAACAAAAAGCATGGACGACTATAGACTCCCATCTTTTGAGAGCCCCGACTCCGGGCGCACTGTGCTGGTTATCTTCAGGAGCTAGACCACCCTTGGTTGAGACCTCAGGGCTGTACACACATATCTTTGAAAAATGGGACTCGTTAAGGGATTCTAAGTTGGGCATCTCCTCCAGAGTCTCTCCATTAGCTCCTATCTCATATAATGCAGAATTTCTGGGGGGCCTAGAGTTCCATAGACACACTAGGGGCAAACTGGGATACACAGTACCATTTATAAAATTGACTACTAACGGCACATTAAAGCAAAGACAGGACTTAGAGGCGGTGGTATTTCCTCCTGGCTAAAGTATGCACAACTGAAACACCTGATTCATAACTCCAAATATAAAACGGACCTACTAAGACCCACTACAAGATTCGAGAAATTGTGCTTGCTAGAGGTAATGCCTAGAGGAACCCTATCTATAGCGAGGGGTTTACTGGAAGATACATTAATTAACTCCCTCCCTTCATACACCACACGTTGGCAGGCAGAATTGGGGACACCCCTTACAACTCAAGACTGGGAGAACATATTTTTTAATACTCGCAAGTCCTCTGCAGCGCCAAAAATCCTGGAACTTAACCATAAGATTTTGACTCGCTGGTACTTAACCCCAGAACGCTTATGATATATTTACCCTAACGCAGATGACAGATGTTGGAGAGGGTGTGGGGGGAGAGGCACTATGTCGCATATTTGGTGGCAATGTGTGAAAATACAACCCTTCTGGTTAATAGTTGAAACGGTCTTTCAGACCATCATCGATATATCTTTTGTGTTGACCCCAGTAATGGCCTTATTGAATCACAGACCAGAGGGAATATGTAAAGTTAGATGGAAACTCTTGCAAATAGGGCTAAATAGTGCAAGGAATTTGATAGCTAGGAAGTGGAAATCCACTACACCTCCCTCTAGAACAGAGTGGATCCAGAACACCACTATGCTCCTATCACAAGAGGAGTATGTGTATTTTCGAAAGAAAATGCTTACTAGATTTTACGATATTAAGTTCTACTGGGAATCCTATTTAGGTACCCAGTCGAACATCTAGACCTGAATCACAGCCTTCTCCCTTGACATAACAAGAGAAACCTCCCCCCCCTTGTTGTTTATTCAAATCCCTATTTAACCCCTCTTGCCTGACAGTCACAGTGATTACCTTATAAATGACAGTTACAGTGGTTACCTTATAAATGACAGTTACAGTGGTTACCTTATAAATGACAGTCACAGTGATTACCTTATAAGTGACAGTCACAGTGATTACCTTATAAGTGACAGTCACAGGGGTTACCTTATAAATGACAGTAACAGTGATTACCTTATAAGTGACAGTCACAATAGTTACCTTATAAGTGACAGTCACAGTGATTATCTTATAAGTGACAGTCACAGTGATTACCTTATAAGTGACAGTCACAGTGATTACCTTATAAGTGACAGTCACAGTGATTACCTTATAAGTGACAGTCACAGGGGTTACCTTATAAATGACAGCAACAGTGATTACCTTATAAGTGACAGTCACAATAGTTACCTTATAAGTGACAGTCACAGTGATTATCTTATAAGTGACAGTCACAGTGATTACCTTATAAATGACAGTCACAGTGATTACCTTATAAATGACAGTCACAGTGATTACCTTATAAATGACAGTCACAGTGATTACCTTATAAGTGACAGGCAGTGGTTAACTTATAAATGACAGTCACAGTGATTATCTTATAAGTGCCAGGCAGTGGTTAACTTATAAATGACAGTCACAGTGGTTACCTTATAAATGACACTCACAGTGATTACCTTATAAGTGACAGTCAGAGGGTTTACCTTATAAATGACAGTCACAGTGGTTACCTTATAAATGACAGTCACAGTGATTACCTTATAAATGAGTAACAGTGGGTACCTTATAAGTGACAGTCACAGTGATTACCTTATAAATGACAGTCACAGTGATTACCATATAAATGACAGTCACAGTAGTTACCTTATAAGTGACAGTCACAGTGATTACCTTATAAGTGACAGTCACAGTGATTACCTTATAAGTGACAGTCACAGTGGTTACCTTATAAATGACAGTCACAGTGGTTACCTTATAAGTGACACTCACAGTGGTTACCTTATAAATGACAGTCACAGTGGTAACCTTATAAATGACAGTCACAGTGGTTACCTTATAAGTGACAGTCACAGTGGTTACCTTATAAGTGACAGTCACAGTGGTTACCTTATAAGTGACAGTCACAGTGGTTACCTTATAAATGACAGTCACAGTGGTTACCTTATAAGTGACAGTCACAGTGATTACCTTATAAATGAGTAACAGTGGGTACCTTATAAGTGACAGTTACAGTAGTTACCTTATAAATGACAGTCACAGTGATTACCTTATAAATGACAGTCACAGTGGTTACCTTATAAGTGAAAGTCACAGTGGTAACCTTATAAATGACAGTCACAGTGGTAACCTTATAATTGACAGTCACAGTGGTTACTTTATAAATGACGGTCACAGTGGTTGCCTTATAAATGACAGTCACAGTGGTTACCTTATAAGTGACAGTCACAGTGGTAACCTTATAAATGACAGTCACAGTGGTAACCTTATAATTGACAGTCACAGTGGTTACTTTATAAATGACAGTCACAGTGGTTACCTTATAAATGACAGTCACAGTGGTTACCTTATAAATGACAGTCACAGTGGTTACCTTATAAGCGATAGTCACAGTGGTTACCTTATAAATGACAGTCACAGTGGTTACCTTATAAATGGCAGTCACAGTGGTTACCATATAAATGGCAGTCACAGTGGTTACCATATAAGTGGCAGTCACAGTGGTTACCATATAAGTGACAGTCACAGTGGTTACCATATAATTGACAGTCACAGTGGTTACCATATAAGTGACAGTCACAGTGGTAACCTTATAAATGACAGTCACAGTGGTAACCTTATAAATGACAGTCACAGTGATTACCTTATAAATGACAGTCACAGTGGTAACCTTATAAATGACAGTCACAGGGATTACCTTATAATTGACAGTCACAGTGGTTACTTTATAAATGACGGTCACAGTGATTACCTTATAAATGACAGTCACAGTGGTAACCTTATAATTGACAGTCACAGTGGTTACTTTATAAATGACGGTCACAGTGATTACCTTATAAATGACAGTCACAGTGGTAACCTTATAATTGACAGTCACAGTGGTTACTTTATAAATGACGGTCACAGTGATTACCTTATAAATGACAGTCACAGGGATTACCTTATAATTGACAGTCACAGTGGTTACTTTATAAATGACGGTCACAGTGATTACCTTATAAATGACAGTCACAGTGGTAACCTTATAATTGACAGTCACAGTGGTTACTTTATAAATGACGGTCACAGTGATTACCTTATAATTGACAGTCACAGTGGTTACTTTATAAATGACGGTCACAGTGATTACCTTATAAATGACAGTCACAGTGATACCTTATAAATGACAGTCACAGTGGTTACTTTATAAATGACAGTCACAGTGATTACTTTATAAATGACGGTCACAGTGATTACCTTATAAATGACAGTCACAGTGATACCTTATAAATGACAGTCACAGTGGTTACTTTATAAATGACGGTCACAGTGATTACCTTATAAATGAAAATTAAGTATAAACCACTATGAATGAACTTTTAGAACAAAAAAACTGCAGAATGTTTAGTTTTCAGAATAATTGTCTATTGGTTGTTACATTAAAGTTGATTTAAAAAAACAAACAAAAAAACCTTTGAGTGGAGGTCACACGTTTCCGGTCTAGAGTGGACAATGCCGACGAGTTGTTTTGGCAAACCGAACGGAAACCTTAAAACTCATTCAAAAAACGGTCAGCCACAGGTCAACCGTAGGAGTCGGACCTTGTCCACCAACTACCATTCCTAAAGGGGGTCGCAGTATAACAAAAAGCCATAAAACAGACTGTTCAGCAGGGCTAGCCATTGCAGGACCCAAGGCAGGATGACAAAGTGGGGCCCCCTTTCTCCCCGCCACCAACTCCATAAATCTCCGCCCCCAACCCCGCCCTCACAGTTTTTACAATTTAAAAAAAAAAAAAAAAATGGGAGAAAATAATTTAAAGGTAATGCACAACTTTTTATATATAAAAAAAAAAAAAACATATAAATCCACTAATGAGGAGCACTATAACACTGTATATATTGCAATATCCGATTTGTACTATTGGAACAACTCTTTATGTATATAATGAAGAATTATGCTGACAATTAGGGACAGTTGAGTTGAACTGGGCCTTATTTTTATGTGTTTTCTTATGATAACAAGAACATTACAGAGACACCAGGGCCGGCCCTAACAAGTGCAGGTCCCTAGGCAGAATGACAGCGCGGGGCCTCTACCCAGAACAAAAAATACTTAAAAGAAATTGGGCAATGCACTGTACCACACTAACACAGTGACAGGTATAATACACACAGAGATACTTAAACACATACTGTACATCCACACACTCAGACACAAGTACACAGGTGTACATACACACACACACACACACACACAGCCCCCACACACACAGCCCCCCACACACACACACACACAGCCCACACACACACACACAGCCCCCACACACACACACACAGCCCCCACACACACACACAGCCCCCACACACACACACACAGCCCCCACACACACACACACAGCCCCCACACACACACACAGCCCCCACACACACACACACAGCCCCCACACACACAGCCCCCCCCCACACACACACACAGCCCCCACACACACACAGCCCCCACACACACACACAGCCCCCACACACACACACACAGCCCCCACACACACACACACAGCCCCCACACACACACACACAGCCCCCACACACACACCCCCCACACACACCCCCCACACACACCCCCCACACACACACACACAGCCCCCACACACACACACACACACAGCCCCCACACACACACAGCCCCCACACACACACACACACAGCCCCCACACACACACACACAGCCCCCACACACACACACACACACAGCCCCCACACACACAGCCCCCCCACACACACACAGCCCCCCCACACACACACACACAGCCCCCACACACACACACACACAGCCCACACACACACACACACACAGCCCCCACACACACACACACACAGCCCCCACACACACACACACACACAGCCCCCACACACACACATACACAGCCCCCACACACAGCCCCCACACACAGCCCCCACACACAGCCCCCACACACACACACAGCCCCCCCCCCACACACACACAGACAGCACGCACACACAGACAGACCGCACACACACACAGACAGCACACACACAGACAGACAGCACACACACAGACAGACAGCACACACACAGACAGACAGCACACACACAGACAGCACACACACAGACAGACAGCACACACACAGACACACACAGACAGCACACACACAGACAGCACACACACAGACAGCACACACACAGACAGCACACACACAGACAGCACACACACAGACAGCACACACACACACAGACCACACACAGACAGCACACACACAGCACACACACACACAGACAGCACACACACAGACAGCACACACACAGACAGCACACACACAGACACACAGACAGCATACACACAGACAGCACACACACAGAAAGCACACACACAGACACACAGACAGCACACACACAGACAGCACACACACAGACAGCACACACACAGACAGCACACACACAGACAGCACACACACAGACAGCACACACACAGATAGCACACACACAGATAGCACACACACAGACACACAGACAGCACACACACACACAAACTATTCCAATTGCCTTATATTTCAGTAATTGTTCCCAATACTTATGTAAGTGCATCACACACACAGACAGCACACACAACACACACACAGACAGCACACACACAGCACACACACAGACAGCACACAGACAGCACACACACAGACAGCACACACACAGACAGCACACACACACACAAACTATTCCAATTGCCTTATATTTCAGTAATTGTTCCCAATACTTATGTAAGTGCATCACACACACAGACAGCACACACACAGACACACAGACCGCACACACACAGACACACAGACAGCACACACACAAACTATTCCAATTCCCTTATATTTCAGTAATTGTTCCCAATACTTATGTAAGTGCATCACACACACACAGACAGCACACACACAGACAGACAGACAGCACACACACAGACAGAGACAGCACACACACAGACAGAGACAGCACACACACAGACAGAGACAGCACACACACAGACAGACAGACAGCACACACACAGACAGACAGACAGACAGCACACACACAGACAGACAGACAGCACACACACAGACAGACAGACAGACAGCACACACAGACAGACAGCACACACAGACAGACAGCACACACAGACAGACAGCACACACAGACAGACAGCACACACAGACAGACAGCACACACAGACAGACAGCACACACAGACAGACAGCACACACAGACAGACAGCACACACAGACAGACAGCACACACAGACAGCACACACAGACAGACAGCACACACAGACAGACAGCACACACAGACAGACAGCACACACAGACAGACAGACAGCACACAGACAGACAGACAGCACACAGACAGACAGACAGCACACAGACAGACAGACAACACAGACAGACAGACAGCACACACAGACAGACAGACAGCACACACAGACAGACAGCACACACAGACAGACAGCACACACAGACAGACAGCACACACAGACAGACAGCACACACAGACAGACAGCACACACAGACAGACAGCACACACAGACAGACAGCACACACAGACAGACAGCACACACAGACAGACAGCACACACAGACAGACAGCACACACAGACAGCACACACACACACAGACAGCACACACACACACAGACAGCACACACACACAGACAGCACACACACACACAGACAGCACACACACACACAGACAGCACACACACACACAGACAGCACACACACACAGACAGCACACACACACACACACACACACACACACAGACAGCACACACACAGACAGCACACACACACACAGCACACACACACACAGACAGCACACACACACACAGACAGCACACACACACACACACACAGCACACACACACACACACACAGCACACACACACACACACACACAGACAGCGCACACACACAGAGCACACACACAGACAGCGCACACACACAGACAGCGCACACACACAGACAGCGCACACACACAGACAGCGCACACACACAGACAGCGCACACACACAGACAGCGCACACACACAGACAGCGCACACACACAGACAGCGCACACACACAGACAGCGCACACACACAGACAGCGCACACACACAGACAGCGCACACACACAGACAGCGCACACACACAGACAGCGCACACACACAGACAGCGCACACACACAGACAGCGCACACACACAAACCAATTGCCTTATATTTCAGTAATTGTTCCCAATACTTATGTAAGTGCATCACACACACACACAGCGACAGCACACACCACACACACACACAGCGACACCACACACACAGCGACAGCACACAGACACACAGACAGACAGCACACACACAGACCGCACACACACACACAGACAGCACACACACACACAGACCGCACACACAGACAGACAGCACACACACAGACACACAGCACACACACAGACACACAGACACACAGCACACCACACACACAGACAGCACACACACAGACAGCACACACACAGACACACAGACAGCACACACACACAAACTATTCCAATTGCCTTATATTTCAGTAATTGTTCCCAATACTTATGTAAGTGCATCACACACACACAGACAGCACACACACAGACACACAGACAGCACACACACAGACACACACACAGACACACAGACAGCACACACACAGACACACAGACAGCACACACACAGACACACAGACAGCACACACACAGACACACAGACAGCACACACACAGACAGCACACACACAGACACACAGACAGCACACACACACAAACTATTCCAATTGCCTTATATTTCAGTAATTGTTCCCAATACTTATGTAAGTGCATCACACACACACAGACAGCACACACACAGACACACAGACAGCACACACACAGACACACAGACAGCACACACACACACACAAACTATTCCAATTGCCTTATATTTCAGTAATTGTTCCCAATACTTATGTAAGTGCATCACACACACACACACAGACAGCACACACACACACAGCACACACACACACACAGACAGCACACACACACACACAGACAGCACACACAGACAGCACACACAGACAGCACACACACACACAGACAGCACACACACACAGACAGCACACACACACAGACAGCACACACACACACAGACAGACAGCACACACACACACACACACACAGCACACACACACACACAGCACAGCACACACACAGCACACACAAACTATTCCAATTGCCTTATATTTCAGTAATTGTTCCCAATACTTATTTAAGTGCATCACACACACACAGACAGCACACACACACAGACAGCACACACACACACAGACAGCACACACACACACACAGACAGCACACACACACACACACACACACAACACACACACAGACAACACACACACACACAGACAGCACACACACAACACACACACACACACACAGCACACACACACACACAGCACAGCACACACAAACTATTCCAATTGCCTTATATTTCAGTAATTGTTCCCAATACTTATGTAAGTGCATCACACACACACAGACAGCACACACACAGACAGAGACAGACAGCACACACACAGACAGAGACAGACAGCACACACACAGACAGAGACAGACAGCACACACACAGACAGAGACAGACAGACAGCACACACACAGACAGAGACAGACAGACAGCACACACACAGACAGAGACAGACAGACAGCACACACACAGACAGACAGACAGCACACACAGACAGACAGCACACACAGACAGACAGCACACACAGACAGACAGCACACACAGACAGACAGCACACACAGACAGACAGCACACACAGACAGACAGCACACACAGACAGACAGCACACACAGACAGACAGCACACACAGACAGACAGCACACACACAGACAGACAGCACACACAGACAGCACACACA
>NC_069503.1:1167312134-1167314801 GCF_027579735.1 Bombina bombina
ACAGACAGTGAGTGAGATAAAGAGCGACATTCTGAGTGAGACACAGACAGTGAGTGAGATAAAGAGCGACATTCTGAGTGAGACACAGACAGTGAGTGAGATAAAGAGCGACATTCTGAGTGAGACAGACAGTGAGTGAGATAAAGAGCGACATTCTGAGTGAGACACAGACAGTGAGTGAGATAAAGAGCGACATTCTGAGTGAGACACAGACAGTGAGTGAGATAAAGAGCGACATTCTGAGTGAGACAGACAGTGAGTGAGATAAAGAGCGACATTCTGAGTGAGACAGACAGTGAGTGAGATAAAGAGCGACATTCTGAGTGAGAGACAGACAGTGAGTGAGATAAAGAGCGACATTCTGAGTGACACAGACAGTGAGTGAGATAAAGAGCGACATTCTGAGTGAGACAGACAGTGAGTGAGATAAAGAGCGACATTCTGAGTGAGACACAGACAGTGAGTGAGATAAAGAGCGACATTCTGAGTGAGAGACAGACAGTGAGAGAGATAAAGAGCGACATTCTGAGTGAGACACAGACAGTGAGTGAGATAAAGAGCGACATTCTGAGTGAGACACAGACAGTGAGAGAGATAAAGAGCGACATTCTGAGTGAGAGACAGACAGTGAGAGAGATAAAGAGCGACATTCTGAGTGAGACACAGACAGTGAGTGAGATAAAGAGCGACATTCTGAGTGAGACACAGACAGTGAGTGAGATAAAGAGCGACATTCTGAGTGAGACAGACAGTGAGTGAGATAAAGAGTGACATTCTGAGTGAGACACAGACAGTGAGTGAGATAAAGAGCGACATTCTGAGTGAGACACAGACAGTGAGTGAGATAAAGAGCGACATTCTGAGTGAGACACAGACAGTGAGTGAGATAAAGAGCGACATTCTGAGTGAGACACAGACAGTGAGTGAGATAAAGAGCGACATTCTGAGTGAGACAGACAGTGAGTGAGATAAAGAGCGACATTCTGAGTGAGACACAGACAGTGAGTGAGATAAAGAGCGACATTCTGAGTGAGACACAGACAGTGGAGTGAGATAAAGAGCGGACATTCCTGAGTGGACAGACAGTGAGTGAGATAAGAGGACTTCTGGAGGCGACATGTGCGTTAGTAGAGGACATTCTGGTGGAGACAGACAGTGGAGGTGAGATAAAGAGCGAGATTCTGATGAGACACAGACAGTGATGTGAGATAAAGAGCGACATAGCTGAGTGAGACAGCAGACGAGTGAAGTGAGATAAAGAGCGACAGTTCTGAGTGAGACACAGACAGTGAGTGAGTAAAAAGAGCGAGATTCTGAGTGAGACAAACAGACAGTGAGTGAGGATAAAGAGCGACATTTTCTGAGTGAGACAGACAGTGAGTGAGATAAAGAGCGACATTCTGAGTGAGGGACACAGACTTGGAGAGTTGAGATAAAGAGCGACATTCTGAGTGGAGACACGACCAGTGAGTGAGATAAAGAGCGACATTCTGAGTGAGACAGACAGTGAGTGATGATAAAGGAGCGACATTCTGAGTGAGGACACAGACCAGTAGGTGAGATAAAGAGCGAATTTCTGAGTGATGACACAGACAGTGAGTGAGATAAAGAGCGACATTCTGAGGTGAGAGCACAGACACGTGAGTGAGATATAGAGCGACATTCTGGTGGAGACAGACAGTGAGTTGAGATAAAGAGCGACATTCTAGTGAGACACAGACAGTTGCGGATGATAAAGAGCGGACATTCTGAGAGAGACACAGACAGTGAGAGAGATAAAGAGCGACATTTCTGAGTTGAGACAGACAGTGAGTGAGATAAAGTGCGACATTCTGAGTGTGACACGACAGTGAGATAAAGAGCGAGCATTCTGAGAGTGAGACACAGACAGAGAGTGAGGATAAAGAGCGAGATTCTGAGTGAGGGCACAGACAGTGGTGAGATAAAGAGCGACATTCTGAGTGAGACAGACTGTGGTTGAGATAAAGAGCGACATTCGAGTGAGACACAGGACAGTGAGTGGATATGAAAGAGAGCGACATTCTGAGTGAGACACAGACAGTGAGTGAGATAAAGAGCGACATTCTGAGCTGAGACACAGACAGTGAGTGAGATAAAGAGCGACATTCTGAGTGAGACACAGACAGTGAGTTGAGATAGAGCGACATTCTGAGTGAGACACAGACAGTGAGTGAGATAAAGAGCGACATTCTGAGTGAGACAGACAGTGAGTGAGATAAAGAGCGACATTCTGAGTGAGACACAGACAGTGAGTGAGATAAAGAGCGACATTCTGAGTGAGACAGACAGTGAGAGAGATAAAGAGCGACATTCTGAGTGAGACAGACAGTGAGTGAGATAAAGAGCGACATTCTGAGTGAGACACAGACAGTGAGTGAGATAAAGAGCGACATTCTGAGTGAGACACAGACAGTGAGTGAGATAAAGAGCGACATTCTGAGTGAGACACAGACAGTGAGTGAGATAAAGAGCGACATTCTGAGTGAGACGACAGACAGTGAGTGAGATAAAGAGCGACATTCTGAGTGAGAACAGACAGTGAGTGAGATAAAGAGCGACATTCTGAGTGAGACAGACAGTGAGTGAGATAAAGAGCGACATTCTGAGTGAGACAGGACAGTGAGTGAGATAAAGAGCGACATTCTG